>NC_087213.1:13705737-13748396 GCF_015104395.2 Macrobrachium nipponense | reverse complement strand
GTGGTTAGAGAGAGAGAGAGAGAGAGGGGGGGGGAAGGTGGAACTCCCAGAATATCTGATAATCCTGTGTCCTACTCTCTTATTTCGATCCCTCTGCTTACATTATAACACGTGGATAGAGAGAGAGAGAGGGAGGGTGGAACTCCCAGAATATTTGATAATCCTGGGTCTTATTCTCTTATTTCGATCCTATGTTTACATTATAACACGTGTTGAGAGAGAGAGAGAGAGAGAGAGAGAGAGAGAGAGAGATCCGCAAACTATAAGGCTTCGATTTTTATTTCCAGCGTGTCTGTAATCATAATTCCCCCAAACCGTTTTATTCCTTCAACGGCTCGGAAAATTTTATTTTGGCTGTGTCATCTCGCCATTCTTTTCACTCCGCGTTTAATGTTTTGTCCCGACTGCCTCTCTCGTCTCTCTCTCTCTCTCTCTCTCTCCTCCAGATCCCAGTCAGCAGACGGCGGTATTTCAGCCTTCTTTAGAGAGACGACATAAGAGGTATGTAACCTCACCTTGAGAGAAATAAAAGGTTTGGTTTTTAGAACAATGCCCGCCCCCGGCTGAAAGCCAATTTCTCTCTTTCGTCTATTGCTTTATTTCAGCTCCTTGCCTTTTCTCCTATTTTAATTCCCAATCTCTCTCTCTCTCTCTCTCTCTCTCTCTCTCTCTCTCTTTCTCTCTCTCTCTCTATCTATCTATTTTAACCCATTTCTACTACTCTCGTAGTAGCCATCTTGCTTGGTGAGACGTACCCGCGTGAAGTCAGATTAATCAACAGATATCACAAGTTTAACATACGACTAGAATTTGAGAAATATCTAGAAGTGTTCGTGAACTATCGGTGATAAGATTAGTGTGAAAATAGTAGGATAAAGCGTCTTCTAAGTTAGTTTAACAAGTGTAATACTGAAATCAGAACAAGATGGCAGTAAGTTCCAACTGCGGGAAAAGGTGGCGTAATTTAGCTTGCTTGGCAGATTCGCAATACGATGAGGTAGCAGGAAGGGAACTGGCATTTCTCATCTATGAAATCAGCAACAGTATCCTAAACCAAAAAAGATACAAAGCATTCATAGATATATTAGAAGGATATAATCCTTCAAACTGGAACAAATCTAATGAAAACATCTTGAAAATAATTGAAGAAGTTCCAAATAAAATCCAAGTGGTCAAGAGACTCATAAAGAAAATATACATAAACCAACATATTCCGACAAAGAAAATGAATAAGGTGAATCTTGTGAATATCCTAATTGATGCATTAGGAAAAAGAATGCCAAAAGCATGCAAACTGTGTAAGGTTTGGTATAGCATAGTCAATCCACAAAACCTAATCAGAAAATGTGTTGCATGCAACATTCCGACCCATCCACAGTGTGCTGAGGTAATGCAAGATTTGAGAAAAGATACAAGAATTTTTTGTTCAACATGTCTATCATGGATAGACAATGTTATTAAATCAAGATTGAATGTACAAATAGTTGAGGATGAAGAAGAAGAGGAAGAGGAAGAAGAAGAAGAAGAAGAAGAGGAAAACGGAAGAGAAGTAAACAAAAATGAAATGACAGAAAAAAATAAGGAAAACAAAGAACAAGATAAAAGTATGGATGCAGAGATACTCATTGATACTACATATGAGGCAATAAAGCAGCATACCTACGAAGAAATAAATTACGATATGACAACAGAAAAGCAAATCCCGAAGAGGCTCTACCCAGATCTACACAATGACGGGAAAGAGGAAAAAATAGACAAGAAAGACAAAATCTGCAACCTTTTGAAAAGAGGGAATTGCAGATTTGGAGAAAGATGTTACTACAAACATCCTAAGGTATGTCAAAACTATGAAATATATGGTAAATGTGCATACTTAGATGGCTATGGGGATGATTGCAGAGATCTGCATCCAAAAATATGCAAAAACCTAAAAGAAGGAAAAGGATGTAAGTTCGACAAAAAATGCAAATATATGCACCCTGTAGCCATGAATCATAATCAAATAAATAACCAACCAAGTAATAAAATCCAAAATAAGAAAGAAAAAACAAATAAAGAGAGAAATCAAGAATATCAGGTAAAAGAGAAAAGCAAACCACCAATGAGATATGCAGAGGTGTCAGCAAAAAATTTCAAAGCATCAGCTCCGAAATTCTACTCAAGAGATAATAACTGTATTTATTATGCAAGAGGATATTGCAGAAAACGGAGAAAAATTGCAGATTCAGACACAAAATGAATAATTATGATGAAGGAAGATCAAATATTATGGAAAAGTTGGATTTTTTAATGTCAGAATTTCTGGAAATGAAAAAAAGAACAACATACCAGAACAAGGAAAAGAGGACATGGGAAAATCCTTATTACTACCAATATTAAATGAAGGAGAAAAACACGCAAACCATCATAGTGATGAATGCGCAGGGTTTAGTTACGAGTAACTCAAAAAGAAAAATAGAGTACTTAGAAGAACTAACCCAAAATGAAAAGAAAATAGATATAATGAATATAAGTGAAACCTGGTATTCCCAAGAGACTGGGAATGATGATCAAATAAAAGGGTTCCAAACTTATAGATCAGATAGAAAAAATAGGAATCAAGGGGGAACCGCAATATATGGGAAAGACAAAAAACAAGGAAAAATATATGAGAAATATAGTAACTCAGAATGTGAACTAATAGCGGTAGAATTTGAATCTGAAAAATTGATGAACATAGTAATATATAGACCTCCTAATACTAAAGAGTTTGACTTAATAATTGAAAAATTGGATGATATATGTAGAAATCACAAGGACTGGACTATTCTCCTATCTGGTGACTTCAACTTTCCTTTCGTAGAATGGAAAGAACGAATAGGAGACTGTGGTTGTACTTATACATATAAAAAAGAGAGTAATAGTAGTGCAGAAGATAAGAGGCAATTTGAAAAGCTATTAGATATGCTACTAGAATACAACATTCAACAAATAAATCACCTGCCAACAAGAAAGGAAAATACTTTAGACCTAGTATTTGTGAACGAGATGAATTATGTTAAAGAAATAATAGTTTATAATGCGAGTATTTCAGATCATAATGTCATAGAATTAACAGTTCATTCCAAAGAAAGTGAAAATAGAGATAAGCAAGAAATGAAAAAGTGGGAAGGATATGGAAAATACAACTTCTACAGTAAAAATATAAAATGGTCAGAAATTAATGAAGAATTAAACAAAGATTGGGTATATGTTTTCGTAAGTGATGACATAAGGGTAAATACGGAGATATTATATAAAATATTGGAGAAAATAGTGGATAAATATATACCGAAGAAGAAAAAGTAAACATCATTCATGCATACCAAGAGACAGAAGGATCTTGTTCCAGAAAATCAGAAAGTGGAAAAAAAGGTCTTGCAAAAGAAAAAAATGCATGGAAAGTTATAGAACTAAAAAGTAAGATAGAAAATGCAGAACAAAAGATTATACAATCAAAAGAAAATGAAAACGGGACTTGGAAGAAAAAAACCCTATTAAATATCAAGCAAAACCCCAAACTATTATACTCATATGCGAAGAAGATGAATAAAAGAAGAATAGAAATAGGCCCTCTGAGAATTGAAGGGAGATTAACGAATGAAAAAAAGGAAATTTGCAACATACTGGCAGAACGATATAAGAGAGAATTCACCCCTAGAATAGATAATGAAGATAATGATATAGAAGTAAGGGACGAAAATAGTGAATATTTAGCTGACATAGAATTAATGAAGCTGATTAGTGCAGGCAATTAATGAAATTAAAAATGGAGCTGCTGCAGGGCCGGATGGAGTCCCTGCTATTTTGTTAAAGAAAGTAGTTCATTCTATCGCAAAGCCACTTGCAATATTATTAAGACAAAGTGTAGATACAGGCAAGATTTAGATGAGCACAAATTAGCATATATCACCCCTACTTTCAAAAGTGGATCAAGACTAGAGGCAAGTAATTATAGGCCTGTGAGTCTAACATCACATATTATGAAAGTGTATGAAAGGGTAATGAAGAAAAATATTATGAAACATTAATAAAAAAATAATTTGTTTAATATAGGACAACACGGTTTCGTACCCGGAAAAGGTACACAAACCCAACTGTTAGTCCACCGTGAGAACATATTCAAAAATATGAAAAGCGGAAATGAAACAGATGTGGTTTATCTAGACTTTGCAAAAGCTTTTGACAAAGTAGACATAATATATTAGCAAAGAAAATTAGAAAACACAATATCGTGGATAAAGTAGGAAGATGGTTAAAAGAATTTTTACACACAGAAAACAGATAGTTATTGCAAACGATGAGAAATCGGATGAAACCAAGGTAATATCCGGTGTGCCACAAGGTACGGTGCTAGCTGCAATACTGTTTGTTATTATGATTGAAGACATAGACAGTAATGTTAAGGATTCGGTAGTGAGTAGTTTCGCTGATGACACAAGAATAAGTAGAGAAATTACTTGTGATGAAGATAGGAACGCTCTACAAAGAGACCTTAACAAAGTATATGATTGGGCAGAGGTAAATAGGATGGTATTTAACTCTGATAAATTTGAATCAATAAATTATGGAGACAGAGAAGGAAAGCTATATGCATATAGGGGACCTAATAATGAGACAATCACAAATAAGGAAGCAGTTAAAGACCTTGGTGTGATGATGATAGGAACATGTTTTATGCAATGATCAAATAGCCATTCTGTTGGCAAATGTAAAGCAAAACAAAAATGGGAATGTTGTTACGGCACTTCAAAACAAGAAAAGCTGAACACATGATTATGCTTTATAAAACATATGTTCGTAGTCCACTTGAATATTGCAATATGATATGGTACCCACACTATCAAAAGGATATTGCACAAATAGAGAGTGTACAAAGGTCCTTTACAGCTAGAATAGAAGAAGTTAAGGACCTAGACTACTGGGAAAGACTACAATCCTTAAAATTATATAGTCTAGAAAGGAGAAGAGAACGCTACATGATAATTCAGGCATGGAAACAGATAGAAGGAATAACAGAAAATATCATGGAACTAAAAATATCAGAAAGAGCAAGCAGAGGTAGATTAATAGTGCCCAAAACTATACCAGGAAAAATAAGGAAAGCACACAGAACATTAATCCACTACGCACCAGCATCGATAATGCAGCGTCTATTCAATGCGTTGCCAGCTCATCTGAGGAATATATCAGGAGTGAGCGTAGATGTGTTTAAGAATAAGCTCGACAAATATCTAAACTGCATCCCAGACCATCCAAGATTGGAAGATGCAAAATATACCGGAAGATGTACTAGCAACTCTCTGGTAAACATTAGAGGCGCCTCACACTGAGGGACCTGGGGCGGAACCCGAACGAAATGTAAGGTCTGTAAGGTAAGGTCCGTTTATTTTACTACATATCTCTCTCTCTCTCTCTCTCTCTCCGCTCTCTCTCCTCTCTCTCTCTCTCTCTCAGCTCCATGCTTTTCTCTATTTTAGATCGTAATCTCTCTCTCTCTCTCTCAGCCCATTTCGCTCTGTCCGTTTATTTTAGCCTCTTCTCTCTCACTTTCTCTGTGTTTCTTTCTTTGTCTCTATGCTTATTTTTGCTCTTACCCGTCCTCTCTCTTTTTGCTTGTTTTACCTCCTTTCCTTATTCTCTCTCTCTCTCTCTTCTCTCTCTCTCTCTCTCTCTCTCTCTCTCTCTCTCTCTTAAAAAAAAAAAAACTTCACAGTCACTTAATCGTTTACTCTGAAGTTTATTAGATTCTTTAATTAGGGAACTTTTGGAATCGAGGTATTCCGAGACTTACAAGAAACAATAGTATTCCCAAGTACTTGGAAACATTTCCTGTAAAGTATATCAAAAAACAGTTGTCGCGATTGAAGAACCTTGAGATAAAGTTGCGACAATTTCCAGAGCACAATAAGGTATAAGATTGACCCTTGATAATTTTCAACTGCAACTATAGTAGATTCACATCAACCGTGCATTTGATGTCTAGGCCAGTCCCTTACCACGCTCCTGATTGGCTGTTGATAAGCCATTCACAAGGCTGGAAACTGTCTCCCGAGAGAGTTCACATAAGCAGGATTTATGTTCCACTTCTCCTGAGGGATACTTTAGAACGACGTATCCTTCAGGAGAGGCGGAACATAGATCCTACCCATGTGAACTCTCGAGAGAGACTGAGAGTTCCCAGCCCTGTGATTGGCTTATCAACAGCCAATCAGGAGCGTCGTAAGGGTCTAGTCTAGACATCAAATACACGGTTGATGTCAATCTAGTATAGTGTTTATATATGTACATCTTACGCAAGTGATGCTCCTTGTATGAATTTGCTTTCATGCCTTTTTGCGCAAAATTATGCAGCACAGCCTTCTTGCCAATGTTACAAATTCTAATTGTTAAAAGTTTTAAGAGCGAAGCTATCGACGGTTTAAATCACTGTGCACCGTTACCGTAGAAGGTCTAGACTTAATATCTGTAATAGTATATTTGTCCTGTAATAAAAAAAATATTTTGCGATAATTAGGCAGGTTTATTTCTTGCTGAAAGCAGCATTTGTGGAAGAACATTACGTTTTAGACAGTGATATATATATTTCTGATTGCTTATTTCATATATATTTAGTTTTGCTGCGTTAACAACTGTTTCACATTTTAACCTAAAGAAGGATTTTAGGTTCGTTTTCAAGGAATGTTTACACATTTATGAAATTATTATATATTGATAATAATGATGGTAATGATAAAAATAATAATATATCTAAAACGTTTATATTTAAAAAGTTTATATTTAAGTCTCAGAATATCGTGTGAAAGTATTCTCCACAGCACACGCATTCCATACTGTGTATATCTCAAACTCCAAATCGATCTTTTATACTTTAAGGATAAAGCTTTGAAACAACCCTCCCACAAAAAAAAATATTAGTTTTCATTGCCATTTTTTCAGTTCAGCATTTTAAAAACATTTTTCTTGAGGCTAGATTCTACATTTTACGATTTTGCGATAACAGAAAAATATCTTGGTGTAATCCCAACGTAATATCCGTGAGTCTTAAAATCTTGTGGTCAGGAGTAAAAATGACGAGCGTGAAAAATGTGTAAAAAAAAAAATAACTGGCTGGACATTTTTGGAAAGGCATATGGCTCCAGCCAAACGTACGAAAATGAAAGCATAACTGGGAAGGTAAAATAGTAAGTCTGCTGATGTGAATGGTGCGCATGCGCTTAGGAACGATAATATGGAACAGACCAATGAACGTAACAAAAGGAACGGCATACGGGATCATAACTATCCAGAGAGTTAGTTCCTTCAGTGAATTTCCGTGTGCTCTAAAGAATATCTGTTTATTTATTAGTGTGGAAAAAGATAGAACTTCACGACAGCTTTTTCTTGACGATGTATGTTTAAACATTGTATGGAGGATTTCCTTTTGATGAGAACTTAACAATCATGGTGTGTGTGTGTGTGTGTGTGTATTTGTTTGTGTGTGTGTGTATGCGAGAATTGCTCTCTTCCTAAGTCCCATTTTCATTATCTGTATTGAAACTTCCATATCTGAAAGGAAGGATACTTCTATTTCTGTTACAAGGTGAACTTCCGAAACTTGGAGAGCAGGGTCAACAAAAACGTATTGCAACATTTCCGCATGGGCCACCAGAGAAAGGTTTGTTTTATACCCACATAGCCCCATTTATCCTCAACCCTCATGTGAGCATTTCGAAACTCCTGCCTTAATAACATACAAATCGGTTTACCCATTTCTTAAGAAACCTTGATAGAAGATTTTCGCTCTTTAATCCATGCAGTCATTGACAGTATCAGTCAATGACGTGGTGGTGGGAACTTCTTTTGATAATGATAAGATTTAATGAGTGGTAATTAGTTAATAATAGTATTTTTTTCACCGATAATTACCATTTTTCAGGTATTGCACTAGATGACTGGCTGATATGGGAAGCCTCGATACAGCCTTTAATAACAAAATCTCTATAAGACAGATGAGATGGCAGCTGAATTTGATCTGATTTGTTACAGAGCTCCTGCGAAGGTGAGAGTTGAATGAGTATTTGGTCTGTCTTTCCCTATGTAGAGCTTCACTATCCGTATAGGTAATGTGTCAGAAATGTCTGGTTACTCTTAGAATACGCATCAACTACATTCAACCTCATCTCTTGGATATAATGTAGGATTTGCCATAAGACAGTACCTTTATGATCCAAAGTTTTGGTTAGAGAAAAATTCTATAAAATTGTTTTATAACATATTGTCCGAATGGGTTGTACTTTCAAGTGGCTATTTGTGAATTTACTGCTACTTAATCCATTTTTCTTGAAAACGGGAGTAGATTTATCGTTAAGCTTTCTTTTTGGGTTTAGCATCCTGCGGACAACTAAAAGCATAAGTCCCAGGCAGAGATTTTAGTGACCAGGCCTTGAAAGCTGATCAGAAGCTTCAAGAGATCTTTGTAAAGTCGATAATTACAGTTTTCTGTATTTGCATGCATATATATATATATATATATATATATATATATATATATATATATATATATATATATTTACATTGATTGATTGGCTGGTTCTGGTTGACAGAGTGATTTACTCATTTATGTATTCATATACATTTTATTTATTTGTTTGTATATATATTTTCATCGTTGTCGCCTTAAACGCCACGTGACAACAAGAGCATAAGTGAATTTCCGCTATCATATATATATATATATATATATATATATATATATACTATATATATATCTATATATATATATATATTATATATATATTATACACATATATATATATATATCTTATATATATATATATATATTGTAAAGGGAGAATTCCCCATTTCCTATTGAGCCGCAGAAAGCGGGAAGATGTTGCACATAATGGTTAGGTTACCGGACTCTGTGATTCTTGGAATGGGTGTCATTACTCTTAATGGGTAGGAGATGATGCTGGGTGGTCCTGAAATGATGCTGGAATCTGTGTTTGACTTTCATACCTGCCTGGGAATGGGATAATTTATATATATATATATATATATATATATATATATATATATATATATATATATATAGGGTATGTATGTATGTATATATATATATATATATATATATATATATATATATACATATATATATATATATATATATATATATATATATGTATGTATGTATGTATATATATATATATATATATATATATATATATATATATATATATATATATATATACATATATATATATATATATATATATATATAGAGAGAGAGAGAGAGAGAGAGAGAGAGAGAGAGAGAGAGAGAGAGAGAGAGAGAGAGAGAGAGTAAATATGTGACTCTTGTTACAATGCAGAAAGAAAATTATATTAGAACACAAACAAAGGAGGAACGGATGAGCGTTGTATTTCGAGTGGTGCCTCAACCCTTTTGCGAAAAAGTAATGGTTATATTGTTACAGGGAAGAATTATTTATTCGAGGACCTTCGAAATGACAGGCAATAGAAGATATAGCGGACGTTAGGTTCCGACTAAGCCCAGAGAAGAAATAGTGATCTCCCACTTTAAAATAAAATGGAAAACAGATTGGTTTCCATGACCGTTTAACTAATGCCTGTTGTTCCCGTACCTAATTACACTAGCCACGAGTATTTGACTTTTAAAACGACACGTCCTCCTGCAGACAATTTGGTATGCATCCCAGCTGACACTGTGGTTGCCCGTTACTTACGTGATTAGATTACATGATTAAATGGTAGAATTCTCAAATGCTTAATCTTGCTGAATGTTCGTGATTGCCTTTTCCCTGGGAGAGGCTTTTCCCAATGAAACTCATATATGGCTTGAATGTTTTTATTCAAGGTATCATGCATACCCCAATATATTTGGCGTTTCATTCTATTGTAAGCGTTAAAGGATTGTCTCTGCTCAAAGTTTCAAAAATATGGTTTATGCTATCCAGGTTAGATCGTTTTATTTACTTGTAGTGTTTCTCTTGGCCTGGCATTGGGGAGACCAAATAAGATTCTTTGTAGACTCGGAGTGTCTGTGTGTGTGTGTGTGTGTGTGTGTGTGTGTGTGTGGCATATAATCAGTTTTTGAAAGAGATATTTAAATTCAGTCTACGAGCAGATTTTAACAAGCAGCAAAAATGCTCTGGATTTTTAAAAGCACGTTTCATCAGACTAGAATTCTGTGAAGTTATGCTTATGACACAGCGGAAAGTCACATACGTGCCACTCACCTCCAAGACAAAAAAAGTTATAAGTACATTATATATATATATATATATATATATATATATATATATATATATATATATATACATATATATATACATACACACACATAAATGTGTGTATGTATGTATATATATAAATATATCCATGCAAACAAAGCAATAGCGCCTAAGTGGCGTGGTTGGTTTGGTGTTTGCTTGTCACCTCGGTGGTCACGGGTTCGATTCTCGGCCATTCCATTGAGGAGTGAGAGATGTGTATTTCTGGTGATAGAAGTTCACTCTCGACGTGGTTCGGAAGTCACGTAAAGTCGTTGGTCCCATTGCTGAATAACCACTGGTTCCATGCAACGTAAAAACACCATACAAACAAAGCAAACAAAGGAATCATAAGCAAATAGAATTCATAATAGATAATTTTCAGAACATGTTTCATAACATTAACTCTCTCTCTCTCTCTCTCTCTCTCTCTCTCTCTCTCTATAAATTTCCACGCGTCTCGCTCCACATGAATTATTTTGTTACCCAGTTGAATCATATTTTTTTTTGTCAAGTTTAAGTGTGGAGATGCAAAGCAGCCAAGATTACGAGACACGACAATACGAATCGCTTTGGGCGCTGATGTCTGTCGATTAATTTGAGCAAAATGAAAGTCGTCGTATAGGTTGTTATTATAACTATTAATGCATGATCACATTTCTTAATGCATGACGAATTTCATTCTCATTCCTCGCTGTTTAGCTAATGTCTTGGGGCAGCTCAGACACTGTTTTAGCAATTAATTTAATGGGGAATCTGATTATGAGCGATAAAGAAACGTGATAGAATATGCATTGTGGAATAATCTTACAGGATATTTACACCTTTGTGTCTATACTGTTCATTGTATATTTTTACGTAATATCTTACAGGATATATCGTGTTCGTGACCCTGGTGGCTGTAACATCTGATATCCTTCATTCAATCCGTGTTGCAAGATGTAGTATAAATCTTTGATGCCTTGAACACCTATCATCCTGTATCTATAGCTAACAATAAGTGATTTGACTACGCTAAAGTTACTTTTCTGTATTTCGTATTACCTACCGTCTGGTACTATTTTCAAATGAGCACCGTATTACTTAGAAGCTTGAACTTCAAGTTAGTGGCCCCTTCGGATTTGTTCTATATGAATAGGGTCCATCTTCTGAATGATGATTATAATAATAATAAAAGAAGAGCTTGTCTTGCCAACTGATATAGGTAACAACAGCTTACTTGGGACGCTTGCAAGATTTTTTCCCTCCTGCTTAAGTTGTAAACAATATATTCCTAACTTAACGTAAGTTAAAATGTGCTAAAATCTACAATCAAATAGCGCTACGTTTCACCAACGAGAATTAAAATATAAGCGCCATATTTTATTAGCAATAAATTTTCTGTACTGTTGAACAATCACATTATTTATTTTTTACATTTCCATTCTAAAACTACAACAAAAAACCATAGATATCTATCTATTCCTGCATCTTTAACTCGACGCGGAACACCTTTTTCTAACCTTTTTAGGTTCTTTCATAGACCTTTCATATCCCCAAATGAACAACAACAACAAAGTAATATGTAAGTTTACTCCCCGAGCAAGCGAAAATGTGACATGTCTAAGCTCATTCCCAATTTCCCACCATTTGGAACGGTTTTACCTGGCTACACGAAACTTAATTTCAAATGAACGTTGAAAGACTCATACCACTCAAGATATTTTTATACATATGAAAAAAAAATATATATCACAGAACCGCTGACCCTTAAAAATACTGCGATTCAAAGTAATTCCAGATTTCAATAATAATTTCCAGCAGTTTTTCAAATACGCTTCTCAGCGCATTCCGTCGAAGATTTTTTTTTCGATGTTCCAATCGTTTATGAAATATGTTTTCCACTTCGTTTACCCAGGGGTTTAGGGGCTTGGTGCGGGGGTGGGGGGCGGGGTGTGAGGGAAAAAATTTGCGACGTGCTGAAAATAAAATAAAAAAAAAGATAGAAAATAAAAAGGTGACGATAGAGATAAGGGAAAATGCCAAAGAATAAAAGTTGCAGTTGTCGAGAAATGCCTTCCCGAAGGAGTCCTTAGGTCCTCGATATCTCAGGCGGCTCTCTCGACTTCTCGACTTTATTGAGCCGTTGCACTTCGCTTTGAAACACCGCTGCATAAAGGTGCTGTTATTCCATTGGCTCTTCTCTCTCTCTCTCTTCTCTCTCTCTCTCTCTCTCTCTTTCCTGTACAGCAGTGTTAATACCCTTACTGTGTGATATATATACATACATACAATACATATATATATATATATATATATACATATATATGAATATATACGATGTATATATATGGTGTGTATAGATCTGTAGATAAATAGATGTGTGTGTCTGTGTTAGTGGTGAAAGTTTTCAATTACTTACATGATACAAGCGCTAGCGCATGTTGGTACCTTGTATTCATAAGTTATTAATTAAAAGTTTTCACGGTGAGAATGCTGTGCTATCTCCTTAGAAGTGGAAGAGAGAGAAGAGAGAGAGAGAGAGAGAGAGAGAGAGAGAGAGCACGGGATGAGACAATGGAAATTCCTAGAAATTGAATGTAATCAATGTAGATTTAATTAGAAACCTAGACTAACGTAGTCTTCCATCCTTAGAGATCTCTAACCCTCCTTTCACTGAGAGTAGGCTTAAGTTCTGAATACACTACAGATCAGTTAGTGGGATTTATTCGCACAAGTATATTAATTTGCATTTCAATTTATACGTCTTATTCCAAGATTAGCTAGAATATCAATCCGGATAACCGGCTGCGAGTATATACAGAGAGAGATGCTTACTAAACATGAGAAAATAATGGAATAAATTAAATTTGTGTGTACATTTTAGACAAACTGAATTTATTTCGAAATTGACTTGAAAAAATATTTGCATGAACTTCGAAATTCACTTTCAATCAATGAATACATTTCGAAATTCATGGACAAAACCATGGAATAAATTTTCAGATTCGTTCGAAAAAAGTAATTAAATTACGAAATTAACTTGAAAAAATAGAAAACTTTTCAATATTCACATGAAAAAAGTATTAAATTTTGAAATTGCTTCAGAATAGAATCATTCGAAATTCACTTGAAAAAAAGTGGAATAAATTTTGAAATTCGATTGAAAAAATAATTGAATAAATTTCGAAATTAACTTGAAAAAATTGCATACATTTCGAAATTAACGTCAACAAAATAATTGAATACGTTTCGAAATTTTCTTGGAAAAATAATTTATTAAATATCTAAATTTAAGTAAAACAAATAGTTGAATGAATTTCGAAATTCACCTGATAGAATAATTGAATAAGTTCAGAAATTCACATCGATTTTTTATTTCTTATTTTTAGATTCACTTGATAAAATACTTGACTAAATGTCGAAATTAATTTACAAAATACTTGTATAAATTTCGAACTAAAAGAAACTGAATGAATTTAGAAACTCACTTAAAAAAAAAAAAAAGCTGATTAATTTTCGAATGTACCTTTTGAGATGAAAAAAGTTTAGCCAAAATTGTTGTTATTAGTGGAGCCTAAATATTTGAGGTTATTTGATATTCTTGATAAGATGCTTTGCATAAGAGGAATGTTAGTTAGTAAACATATATTCTTATTAATGTTAAATATTAGAGGGGTTTATGAAAGGAATACAGAAAATGAGAGCTGAGAGCTCAAAGAAGGGAGAAAAAGTAAAAAAAATAACAGTTTAATGATAAAAGAGTTTACAAAATACTAAAAAAAATTTCTCTGCTTCATTTCCCACTCATAAAGAAAGTTAGGCGTGGAATGCAGTAAGTCTAAAAAGATAGAGAGATAGAGAGAGAAAAAAAGTAATTTACAGAATATGAAGATAAATTCATTCAGTTTTGCACTTTTCAGAAAAATCGTAAGTAAAAAAAGAAAAGGCCTCTTTTGGTTCATCACTTGCTCAGAATGAAGAGGAATTTACGCCTCTTTTTTTCATGCTAATGAGAGGCTAAAGTGAAAGTCTGTCTTGAATCTTAATACAGAAGTGCCGGCATTTTATTGCCGCTTTTGTGTGTGCGCACGGGTGTCTGTGTGTGTTTACGGCTCTCATTTTTTTGTAAATAATTTTTTTCAGTGCCAATACTTCAATCTTTATATCAGTGCCATTTCAATACATCAATCGACGGGATACTTTTGTTTTTTTTTTTTTTGCTGTAGGACTCAATGGAGGTAGATTCACTCCTGTGACTTTTTATGCCCAATTACATTCACATCTGATGAATGACTACTTATAAAAAAAATAAATCGCCACGTTTCGGCTGCCTTTGAACAATCACAGGAACTGGCATTGATCAGTTGATCTCTCTCTCTCTCTCTCTCTCTCTCTCTCTCTCTCTCTCTCTCTCTCTCTCTCTCTCTTTTATTTATGGAGTTAAGAACTAAACCAACAATCTTGCTGTCCCTAATGGTAGCATGCAAAGCAATGGTTCTTATAAAACTAAGTTGGCAAAGTCATTGCTCACAGATTCCATCCTTCATTATGAAGACTTTTATTGATAATTACGTATTATTGGAAGACCCTTTGAGCAATTATACACAGTGAGGAAAAATACAAGCCGCTTTGCCTCGATAAAATGACAATTCCACTTTTCGCTGTGAGAAAATGACCCGAAAAGGAAATGATGGCATTTAAATCATTTTCATCGTGGGAAGTGTCTCCAAGTCGTCGCTAATTAGGAAATAGAGTTAACTTTGATTTCTCGAGGAGGAATGGAATTGGATTTCGCCTCGAGTGAAGGCGACAGGAAATAGTTGCGAATTCTAATCTTCCTTTATTCTTTTGAGCTTGAGTGTTTGATCTTGTATTAGTCTTTAATTGGATATTATTTGTGTCTCAGCTAATCCAAATTTTCGTATTTGCTTGTCATTTCCTGCGCTGTTGATATTGCCAGTGTTGTTTGCGTATTTGCTTTCTTGATTTTGAAACTTGTGAATAGAATCTAACGAGATATTAAACGAAGTTTTTATAATTAATGAAATAGATATTCAGGTTATCGTAAGTCAGTTCTGAACCGGATGGAGTTATTTGTGACTTTATTATTATTATTATTATTATCATTATTATTATTATTATTATTATTATTATTATTATTATTATTATTATTATTATTATTATTATTATTATTATTATTCCGAACATGGACCCTATTCATATGAGCAGTCCCCCGAAGCCGAAGAGGGGTAGTGCCGTCAGTGGACCTCATGTGGTGCACTGTAGACATTACTTAAGGTTTTTGCAGCGTGCCTTCGGCCCCTAGCTGCAACCACTTTCATTCCTTTTACTGTACCTCCTTTCATATATACTTTCTTCATCTTGCTTTCCACCCTCGACTAATACTTTATTCATAGTGCAACTGCTTTTAGGTTTTCCTCCTGTTACACCTCTCAGACGTTTTACCGTCAATTCCCATTTCAGCGCTGAATGACCTCATAGGTCCCAGTGATTGGCCTTTGTCCTAAATCCTATAACCAACCAACCATTTGAACAGTCCACAGTCAAGCTTCCAAAGAATATGGCGTTCATTTGAAAGAAGTAACAGAAGGTAATAAGAAATACAGAAAGAAGTGGTCAGTTATTAGAAAAGGGAAATTGATTAACTCATTAATAAATAAAAAGGAAAGAATGTAATTTTAACATATAAGGATAGAAAGAACTAATGGTAAAATATCCCAATTAAAACTAAAGTACATATAATTTGTAACAAAATTATTTTGTATGGGCCTCAGCTAATAAAGGAGTTACGTATACACGACTTCCCATAAGAATACCGAAATAGATTTAAAAAGGTAAATATTCTTTTACTGGAGGTCTCGAATTTCAGGTTCAAGCTTAAACCTTTTCCTCCTTTCCGGAAGGGAGGGGGCTTGGGGGGGGGGGGGGTTGGGGGGGGGGGGGGCGAATCGGTTAGTGCCGTCTAATGCACCTCACCCAGTGCACTTAAAGGTTCGTTGCAGCGTCCCTTCGTCCCCTAGTTGCAACCCCTTTCATTCCTTTTAATGTACCTCCGTTCATATTCTCTTTCCTCCATCTTACTTTCCCTCTTTATCCTGGCAATTATTTCATAGTGCAACTACTGGGTTTTCTCCTGTTACAACCTTTAAGAATCTTTTTACTCTCGATTTCCCTTCAGCGCTGAATGACCTCGTAGATTTCAGCGTTTGGCCTTTGGCCTAAATTTCATATTCCAGGTCTAAGTTAAACCTTGAAATTGGGACAAATATCAATGTGCCATCACTTTCCATGTATTTTCCCCATTTTCCTTGTTAAAATCAGTAAATATACAATATTTTGTTATACTCATGAGTATAGCAACATTATAGTAGTATTTTAGTTTTTTTCCCGGCTTGCAACAGGGATGGATTGCAAGCAGAGTCCATATATGGCCATTTTGCATGCATATTGGTCAATTGCTCGGCAATAGACTGAATTTTACCCTACACCTGTCCAATTTCGGGACGATAGCTGGTTCCGGTTAGAAGCCTCGTTCCTGAAAGTTACAGCGCTCCATTTATATGCGTTTTATTTACACTGGATGAAATTGCAACCCTTAAGTTTCAGATAACATTCCGCCTATTATTGGTGTTGTTGTTGTTGCTGTAGTTATTGTTCAAAATTTACATTCATTCATTCAGATTAAGTATAAATTGCCATTGAATTACTAAACCAGCTTGTATAGGACTGAATATCCATATGTGTTGAGAGAAAAAACTGAATAAAGAAAGTGCATAAATTTCCAATTGACTCTAGATAACTCAGTACATGCCTAAACATGCCCTGTATATCGTGCTGGTTAAAATACAGAGGGTAAAAGTATATTTACTTTTTCACCATTCCATTCTTACTACGCCTGGCCAACGACCAACGCTGAATATGACTTGTAGAACACTTATCGAGGGAAGGTCTCGTCAAAAGTAACGTATTTATAATCAGTGTCACCAGAGGGAATTGAATATGCTAGATCGTTTGCTGTAGATAATAAGCATAAAGTTCTTACCTTGTCCTACTCGGTGCAAATAATAACTGCAGACATTTTTGAAAAATTCTCTCTCTCTCTCTCTCTCTCTCTCTCTCTCTCTCTCTCTCTCTCTGTTTACTATAGAATGCATGAAAATGTTCTTCACTCGCCCCTACACTTTGCAACAAATAATAATTACTCTCTCTCTCTCTCTCTCTCTCTCTCTCTCTCTCTCTCTCTGGTGTGTTTACTATAGTAAGCATGAAAATGTTCTTCACTCGCCTCTACACTTTGCAACAAACTATTACCTCCAGACGATTTGCAAAATGATTAGTCTCTCTCTCTCTCTCTCTCTCTCTCTCTCTCTCTCTCTCTCTTTGGTATGCTATATTATGAATAAGGTCAACCTCTTTCATCCTATTCCAAAAATTCATTCCACGCCTGTCTTCTTCTGTTTACTGCTATCTCCAGGAACTTTGTAACGTTTTCGTATTTTCGTATTTGGCATCCCATTTACCACATCTATAACACATTTGTGATCGAGATGTTTCATCACAGAGAAGAAAATTAAAGCAGGGTTACACATCTACACGGTTTTTATCCATTAGCTGATGTTTATAGAGATAGAAATCCACACATATGTATGGGGTACGTATATTTAGAAATAAGTCTCTAAAGAGGGCTCTCTAGAATCTGTTCGACCTCCCTTTTCAATCTGGCGTGATGATGTAAAAACTCTTCCCAAGCAAGAACACAAAGAGTCAAAACAAATCAAGTTGTTTATAAAACAAAGGAACCGGTCTTTAAAAGAAGCATTCCTAGACTCGTGCCTTTATGAGTATTTTTTAGTGCCATTCATCTGTAACGAATCCTTTTGCTCTTTGTTATTCGAGAACGTCGTAGGGTATCAGCGGGACGAATTAAATTTTTAAGTGTATTTCATAGGCGATTCTTTGCTTGAATAACTTTTGTTATTATTTACTCTTAAGTGGGTTTAGGTCAGTATTCCAAAGGGAACATAGCTTGGCTTGTTATCAGTTAAATCAGAAAAGTCTTAAACGCTCTTGTAAGGATTACACTTCTTACTCATAAAACTAAATTGTTGAAACTGTATATCAGTTATCAGGAAATTGCCTTGGATAGCATAGGATTGTAACAGTACCAGTAAAGTTTTTACTGTGATCGGTTTGCTCTTCATTGCTGGTTGTAATGATAAAAGAAAGGTATTTGTTTTGTTCATCCGAAGTTTAGTTTTTTTTTTTTTTTGTAAGTCTGAATGTTTAATTTACTTTCAGTATCGCAATCCTTAAATATTGAGTCATTTTTCACTCGTGCTTTTTTTTTTATTAAATTGCAGATACTGCCGCTGTCCGTTTGTCATTAAATTGAATTCAGTCACCAACCAATCGAAAAAAATAATATTACCCAAAAAGTAAATAGAAGTCTCATGTGTTTTAAATCAATTCTGATTTAAATGAGCGAGATTCGGGTACCGGGGAACGCACTTAGTAGCCGCGTCAAGGGTTATAAAATGTGAGCGCGAATCTTATTTTACTATCTCATGCTTTTTTTTTTTTAACTTGAAGGTCGTCAGTGTACAAATAGAAAAATGTGAACGGCCGTTTGGACGGAAATCGAATAACGGGTGAATATCATACATACACAAACATACATATTATTCCTACTCTGTACATTCCCGGCATTCACAAGCATGGACCTCAATGAACGAGTCAAGATTTGGGAGAATATTATGAAAACATTTTCTAAAAAGACCTAACACACACGCATATACCACATATATATAAACATTCATATATAAATATATATATATATATTATATATATATATATATATAATATATATTATATATATATATATATATACATATTATAAACATTCATTCATACACATTCTGTTCTTACTGGTGACTGAAAAGCGAGAGAAACTGGAATATGAAATGCATGCCGTAATCTCTCTCTCTCTCTCTCTCTCTCTCTCTCTCTCTCTCTCCTGTTTATCTGTCTATCCATTTATCATTACCATCCTCCTCTGTGTAACATCCGGAAGTTAAGTACGAAAGAATTCCCCCTAATTGCACTAATTATAAGGACACAAAAGTGTTTATTTCATTACTTTTGCTTTTTTTCACTCAAGCTGCAAGCATCGTACACAACGAGGAACTTTTATTCAGAATATCGTCTAATACACACCAAAATGAAAGATATACATAAGTATGTGTAACTTGTATCAAAAGTACAAACCTGAGAAGGAAAGCAAAAAATCAAATAGAATTTCCTTTGAATAATTATACTTAATTAATCAAAAATGGATTTTATATATTAATATAAAAATTATATATATATATATATATATATATATATATATATATATATATATATATATATATATATATATAATGGGAAGGGAAAGTTGCTAAACTCATTTTTGTGGTGGTGAGGGAAATATTATATTCTGAGGTATATCCTAGGTATTAAAAAGATGAAAACACATCTCGTATCTCTGTATGAAGTTTACAGTTTCCGCTGCAAAAAGCGATGAAGTTTTAATATACAGAATTAGATGCAAAATATAGGAGTAATAGCGAGAAGGAAAGGGAGGGGGCGGGCGGGGTGTAGAGAGAGAGAGAGAGAAAGAGAGAGAGAGACTACCAGTTTCTTCTTCATGATAGGAAATTAAAGCTTAAAGTCTTATGAATGAGTCTACGTACTCGGTCCGAAGTCTCTCTCTCTCTCGCTCTCTCTCTTTCTCTCTCTCTCTCCACCCTTAGACACAAGGGGATGGACAATATTATTATCTATTTACATTGTAGCAGAACTTTTGGAAGTAGGGAATAGAAGTTCTAATGTTTGAGATCAATCCAGTACATCATACGCAATTCTTGTCAAATAAGACAGCAAATAAAAGAAATGAGATGGAATAAATTCCTGTCATATACACCTACAGTATGTAGGAGATTCTCGTATGAGATGTGCTTCAAAAGATTGAACTCAGTCGGTCAGGAAAAACATGGGATTTATACAGCTCCATTTTCATGCTATTCTTTGTCTTCCATGTTTTCACGTTTTGATTTTACGTATAATGAGTAATAGCTGATCAAAAAGGAGACATTTTCAGAACTAAGAACAAACGATAGCCGTTTTGTATTCGAAGCGAATCTTGAAGCTGACTCTTCAGCATAACTCTCCATTCGAAAAAAGCATGGGACTAATTACGAATCTGAGACTAATTACGAACAAAGTGAAAACTCGGTGAAAATTCGAGGAAGCTGAAACGACCAGGCAGCAAACACTTTCGCTTCTCATTCCTAATCCTCTCCATGCACTATTTATCCCTTGCTTTCCCCCTTTCCTGGTCTCCCTTGCACGTTAAATATTTCTCAAATGCCATTTTCTCTCTCATAACTGCGCACGAACGTCCTCGTTTAGTCATTATTTTATATCTGATCTTAAATGTAATCGCTTGAAAGACACAATTAAAAAAAAGCATATTAGTGCCAGTAAACTTGGTACTCATCGTTATGGAATTAGCAAATGATGTCTACAGCAATTAAAGCAAAAGCGATTTCATTACGAGTTTTGCCCTGTGGTTTTGTTGGCATTCCTACATGATGTAATTAATGCAAAGTCATGTTAGGGGAAAGCTTGAACATCAAGATACTCGAGGAGAGTTTTGGAAGCCACTGGATGACCCACGTAATATTTATCTATCTATTTAATATTCTATTTATTTATTTATTTTGAAAATTGGAGACTTACCCTCTAACCATTGATGTTTTTATGATTCCAGTTCGTTATCGCTCAGACGCCCAAAGAAAATTATTAAACTGCTGTTCCTATGAACGCTCATCTCGAAAGGCCCTTAACTGCAGATACGTTCGTCTTACAAGATACTCGACCCCAGAGATACTAGTCCGGACAAACACTTAATATCAGACGCTCGTGGAAGAGAAACTTGATGACAGGGACGATCATCGAAGAAAAAAAATAAAAAAATAAAAAAAATAAAAACTAATGTCAGCCATGCTCATCCAATAAACACCCAAAAAGGAACTTGGTGACAAAGAGACACTTACCTGATGAGAAATTTTAGATAGAGGACATTTAAACAAAAGGACACTTGGACCCCAGAGACTATCATCGAAAGAATCCACGCTTGGTCGAAGGGAAAAGACACTCGGCCGCAAAAGGCAGCACAACATTTTACAACAGCATATTAGAAAATGTAATACTAACTTATGAAAAGCATTTCCCTTCTCTCGATGATTAATATCTATTCCGACCACAATTCACTTTTTATATAAATTCTAACAAAAATTCAGACTTTTTTTTCTATTCAGTCAAAAATTCAGACTTAATATCTGTTCCGACCATAATTCAAACTTTTTTTGCATCTATTCCGACCATAATTCAGAATTTTTATATCTATTCCGACCACAATTCAGGGTTTTTATATCTATTCTGACAACAATCAGACCTTTTATATCTATTCCGACAACTATTCAGACTTTTAGTATCTATTCCGACCACAATTCACTTTTTTTTTTTATCAGTTCCGACTATTTATATCTATTCCGACCACAATTCAGTCTTTTTACTTCTATTCCGACAACACTTCATACTTTTTATCAGTTCCCACCACAATTCAGACTCTTTACATCTGTTCCCACCAAAATTCAGACACTTTATATCTGTTATCACCACAATTCAGACTCTTTATATCTGTTACCACAATTCAGACTTTATATCTGTTCCCACCACAATTCAGACTCTTTATATCTGTTACCACCACAATCATACTCTTTATATCTATTCCGACCACAATTCAGACTATTATTATAAGTTCCAGAACGAAGAGCCCAGACTTTCATCTGGTCACTTTTTCCTTGGGCCTTACAGTTCCCTTTTACATAAAATGCAATTCATTTCATCGTCAACGATAACGTAAAACAGGAAAGAAGAAGAAGAAGAAGAAGAAGAGAGAGAGAGAGAGAGAGAGAGAGAGAGAGAGAGAGAGAGAGAGAGAGAGAGAGAGAGAGAGAGCTTTTGTAAAGGGGAAGAACAGGATCGAATGAGAGATGGAAAAAGAGCGTCGTTTGTCGCTGTCAGATTGGACTTATAGGACAGCAGACTTTAAGTGCCTTCCATCGACGTTGCAGAGCGAGTATCCATTCCATTCATTACAACAGAAACTGGATATCTCTCTCTCTCTCTCCTCTCTCTCTCTCTCTCTCTCTTCTTTCTATCACGCTATCGCTCTCTATCCCTCTCTCAAGAAAGACAAAATCTGCAACCTTTTGAAAAGAGGGAATTGCAGATTTGGAGAAAGATGTTACTACAAACATCCTAAGATATGTCAAAACTATGAAATATATGGTAAATGTGCATACTTAGATGGATATGGGGATGATTGCAGAGATCTGCATCCAAAAATATGTAAAAACCTAAAAGAAGGAAAAGGATGTAAGTTCGACAAAAAATGCAAATATATGCACCCTGTAGCCATGAATCATAATCAAATAAATAACCAACCAAGTAATAAAATCCAAAATAAGAAAGAAACAAATAAAGAGAGAAATCAAGAATATCAGGTAAAAGAGAAAAGCAAACCACCAATGAGATATGCAGAGGTGTCAGCAAAAAATTTCAAAGCATCAGCTCCGAAATTCTACTCAAGAGATAATAACTGTATTTATTATGCAAGAGGATATTGCAGAAACGGAGAAAATTGCAGATTCAGACACAAAATGAATAATTATGATGAAGGAAGATCAAATATTATGGAAAAGTTGGATTTTTTAATGTCAGAATTTCTGGAAATGAAAAAAAGAACAACATACCAGAACAGGAAAGAGGACATGGGGGAAAATCCTTATTACTACCAGTATTAAATGAAGGAGAAAACACGCAAACCATCATAGTGATGAATGCGCAGGGTTTAGTTACGAGTAACTCAAAAAGAAAAATAGAGTACTTAGAAGAACTAACCCAAAATGAAAAGAAAATAGATATAATGAATATAAGTGAAACCTGGTATTCCAAGAGACTGAATGATGATTAAATAAAAGGGTTCCAAACTTATAGATCAGATAGAAAAAATAGGAATCAAGGGGGAACCGCAATATATGGGAAAGACAAAAAACAAGGAAAAATATATGAGAAATATAGTAACTCAGAATGTGAACTAATAGCGGTAGAATTTGAATCTGAAAAATTGATGAACATAGTAATATATAGACCTCCTAATACTAAAGAGTTTGACTTAATAATTGAAAAATTGGATGATATATGTAGAAATCACAAGGACTGGACTATTCTCCTATCTGGTGACTTCAACTTTCCTTTCGTAGAATGGAAAGAACGAATAGGAGATTGTGGTTGTACTTATACATATAAAAAAGAGAGTAATAGTAGTGCAGAAGATAAGAGGCAATTTGAAAAGCTATTAGATATGCTACTAGAATACAACATTCAACAAATAAATCACCTGCCAACAAGAAAGGAAAATACTTTAGACTAGTATTTGTGAACGAGATGAATTATGTTAAAGAAATAATAGTTTATAATGCGAATATTTCAGACCATAATGTCATAGAATTAACAGTTCATTCCAAAGCAAGTGAAAATAGAGATAAGCAAGAAATGAAAAAGTGGGAAGGATATGGAAAATACAACTTCTACAGTAAAATATAAAATGGTCAGAAATTAATGAAGAATTAAACAAAGATTGGGATAAACATTTCGTAAGTGATGACATAAGGGTAAATACGGAGATATTATATAAAATATTGGAGAAAATAGTGGAAAAATATATACCGAAGAAGAAAAGTAAACATCATTCATGCATACCAAGAGACAGAAGGATCTTGTTCCAGAAAATCAGAAAGTGGAAAAAAGGTCTTGCAAAAGAAAAAAAATGCATGGAAAGTTATAGAACTAAAAAGTAAGATAGAAAATGCAGAACAAAAGATTATACAATCAAAAGAAAAGGAAAAACGGGACTTGGAAGAAAAAACCCTATTAAATATCAAGCAAAACCCCAAGCTATTATACTCATATGCGAAGAAGATGAATAAAAGAAGAATAGAAATAGGCCCTCTGAGAATTGAAGGGAGATTAACGAATGAAAAAAAGGAAATTTGCAACATACTGGCAGAACGATATAAGAGAGAATTCACCCCTAGAATAGATAATGAAGATAATGATATAGAAGTAAGGGATGAAAATAGTGAATATTTAGCTGACATAGATATTAATGAAGCTGATATTGTGCAGGCTATTAATGAAATTAAAAATGGAGCTGCTGCAGGGCCTGATGGAATTCCTGCTATTTTGTTAAAGAAAGTAGTTCATTCTATCGCAAAGCCACTTGCAATATTATTAAGACAAAGTGTAGATACAGGCAAGATTTATGATGAGCACAATTAGCATATATTACCCCTACTTTCAAAGTGGATCAAGACTAGAGGCAAGTAATTATAGGCCTGTGAGTCTAACATCACATATTATGAAAGTGTATGAAAGGGTAATGAAGAAAAATATTATGAAACATTTAATAAAAAATAATTTGTTTAATAAAGGACAACATGGTTTCGTACCCGGAAAAAGTACACAAACCTAACTGTTAGTCCACCGTGAGAACATATTCAAAAATATGAAAAGCGGAAATGAAACAGATGTGGTTTATTTAGACTTTGCAAAAGCTTTTGATAAAGTAGACCATAATATATTAGCGAAGAAAATTAGAAAACACAATATCGTGGATAAAGTAGGAAGATGGTTAAAAGAATTTTTACACAACAGAAAACAGATAGTTATTGCAAACGACGAGAAATCGGATGAGTCAAGGTAATATCCGGTGTGCCGCAAGGTACGGTGTTAGCTGCAATACTGTTTGTTATTATGATTGAAGACATAGACAATAATGTGAAGGATTCGGTAGTGAGTAGTTTCGCAGATGACACAAGAATAAGTAGAGAAATTACTTGTGATGAAGATAGGAACGCTCTACAAAGAGACCTTAACAAAGTATATGATTGGGCAGAGGTAAATAGGATGGTATTTAACTCTGATAAATTTGAATCAATAAATTATGGAGACAGAGAAAGAAAGCTATATGCATATAAGGGACCTAATAATGAGACCATCACAAATAAGGAAGCAGTTAAAGACCTTGGTGTGATGATGAATAGGAACATGTTATGCAATGATCAAACAGCAACTCTGTTAGCAAAATGTAAAGCAAAAATGGGAATGTTGTTACGGCACTTCAAAACAAGAAAAGCTGAACACATGATTATGCTTTATAAAACATATGTTCGTAGTCCACTTGAATATTGCAATATGATATGGTACCCACACTATCAAAAGGATATTGCACAAATAGAGAGTGTACAAAGGTCCTTTACAGCTAGAATAGAAGAAGTTAAGGACCTAGACTATTGGGAAAGACTACAATTCTTAAAATTATATAGTCTAGAAAGGAGAAGAGAACGCTACATGATAATTCAGGCATGGAAACAGATAGAAGGAATAGCAGAAAATATCATGGAACTAAAAATATCAGAAAGAGCAAGCAGAGGTAGATTAATAGTGCCCAAAACTATACCAGGAAAAATAAGGAAAGCACACAGGACATTAATCCACTACGCACCAGCATCGATAATGCAGCGTCTATTCAATGCGTTGCCAGCTCATCTGAGGAATATATCAGGAGTGAGCGTAGATGTGTTTAAGAATAAGCTCGACAAATATCTAAACTGCATCCCAGACCATCCAAGATTGGAAGATGCAAAATATACCGGAAGATGTACTAGCAACTCTCTGGTAGACATTAGAGGTGCCTCACACTGAGGGACCTGGGGCAACCCGAACAAGATGTAAGGTCTGTAAGGTCTGTAAGGTCTCTTTCTCGATTTCATCTCCTTCATGTTGTAACTCCTGTTTTATAGCCAAAATCTCTCGCTCTCATCTCCCATGTTGTATTGACAGTTTCAATAGCCACAAATCTACTCTCTCTCTCTCTCTCTCTCTCTCTCTCTCTCTCTCTCTCTCTCTCTCCTCTTTCTATCACGCTATCGCTCTCAATCCCACTCTCTCTTTCTCGATTTCATCTCTTTCATGTTGTAACTCTTGTTTTATAGACAAAATCTCTCGCTCTCATCTCCCATGTTGTATTGCTAGTTTCAATAGCCACAAATCTCTCTCTCTCTCTCTCTCTCTCTCTCTCTCTCTCTCTCTCTCTCTCTCTCTCTCTCTCTCTCTCTGTAAATAACAACTCTTCCCTTCGAACCATTTTATCAACGAGGGAAATGAATTCAAAAGTCAAATGGTATTAATGAACGTCACAAACAGAATCGCAATTCTCTTGCGTAACTAACTTTTTTTTTCCAAAACATTTTTTCCCGATTAAACGATGGATCTTCCGCCCCTTAGTTACGCCTTTCTAAAGTCTTTTTAGGGGAGAAGCGACTGGATTGGCCTATTTACTCTCGAATTTCATTATGGACCCTGCGATTCTTTTATTAGCCTTTTCCTTATTCTTACGTTTTTATTTCATTTCAGTTCTTTGGGACTGTCCGCCCTTTTCCCCAGAGAATATATATGATCAATAACTGTCTTTCTATTCCAACTGATGTATTTTAGGTTACATACGTGGGGTTCAAAGGAGAGAGAGAGAGAGAGAGAGAGAGAGAGAGAGAGAGAGAGAGAGAGAGAGAGAGAGAGAGAGAGAGAGAGAGAGAGTCCAATATTGCTATTCCAGTTCTCATCTCCAAGTAATCAATGCTACAGGTCGCATGATCGTCCGCGGGTTAAAATTAAAGAAAACTGAATCATTAACGAAGCAGAGAGCACTGGACTATCAAAAATACTGCAAGCATCAAGCTGAACAAGCACTGGGTCTTGTTCAAAATCCGAACGAAGGATGATTCACGCAGAACATCCTCATCGAGTGACTCTGTGTTTCCTTTGCTTCTGTTGTCATGTTTTGGAAGCACATAAACCGAAACTGTCTTACTCTCTCACACTTTCTGAAGAAAGAGAAGATCGCCATGTGACTGAAAGTACCTGGAGAAATATCTATTACAAGACTGAAGGTATTGCTGTTAACTCTTAATTTAATAATGCATTATAAGTGAGTAAATTTGAGCATAATTATACGAAAGAAAGGCCATGAAAGTTACTAATAAAATATTAAATATTGATTAACTATTAAATAAAAACAAAAATTTATTGTCCCATGTAAGAGTTTATTAAAAAAAATAACTTGAAGCGTTTACGCAGTAAGAGAAAAGAAAAGAAAATACACTTGAAGAAATGTATATTCTCTCAAGCTTTCCTTCCATTCTGATACACGAGTCAAAAGAATTTCTTCACGAAAGGAATAGTGAACAGATCCTTTCATCTCTGAAGATTCCAAGAAATGTCCAAAAGATTAAGAATATTTCGATCTTGCGAGTATGCAAGATTCTCAGAAGTCATCCCTTCCCATGAATGCCAAAAAGATCCTTCTATCTGGTGTAAAGAGAATAATAACAGACACACCAATAAAAAAAGGAAGAAATCGAGGAACGAGAGCAAGGCGAGTTGATTTTCACCGAAGCGACCGAGCCCTGTACACAACCGCCTCACCTGTGGGCAATTCCCATCTTCTCAAGAGGTCTCGTTCAATCCATCCAATTCTCCTACGAGTGATGGAAGTTCTGATGAAAGATGTAATCAGCGTCTGAAGGAGGGCCCTAGGATCTTAAGACTCACCCCCCCCCCCCCCTCTCTCTCTCTCTCTCTCTCTCTCTCTCTCTCTCTCTCTCTCTCTGTGAAAGGGCGTCAAAGAATAATATTTCCATTAATGGCGTTTTCCTGTCGCTATTTAGGGCTATGTCAGACAAGAGAACGTTTCATGTAAATGCCTCAGTTAGGGAAATGGAGTCACTACAGATGAAGCAGGATGCTTTTAAGAGGCTAGAATACTGAAGTTCTTTTTGTTTATTATACAATTATTATTATTTATTACTTATTATTATTAATTATTATTAATTATTAATTAGTTAATTATTATTATTACATAATAAATCAACACAAAGAAGGCACATGCGCCTGCACGTACAAAGACACACACACACACACACACAAACAAACGCATTCGGTTGGAAAAGTATCACAGCAAAAAGCATTTAAAAAACACATCTTAGTAATATTATAAATATTCCCATTGAAAGCCGGCAACAACTGAAGCAAATAGGTAATTATCTTTAAAACAACACTAAGTTCACCATTAATAAAAACCAAACCAATATGAGAAAGGTCTGCTTGATGAATTCAGTAAGTAGGGAAATACTTCCTTTTTAGTGTAGTATACAATAAAAAAGACAAAATGCTGCTCATAACATTATTATTTATATAGCTGTCACTGTAACCAAGAATTAAAACTGTATCAGCGGATGCTTCTTACGGTACAATTCGGACAGAAAATTCGCTCCTCCATCGTCCTGTGATAATGAATAAAAGTCGTGAAACGCTATCAATAAATAAGACCACCTCTGTGTAATTTTCTAATTAGACATCCTTTTCCCTCTGGGAGGTGTGTGCGTGTGTGTGTGTGTGTGTGGTTCAGAAGATGCTAGCCTTCTGATTTTCAACAAGTCTTTCGGGATGAGGTTGCTGGCCTTAAGCCATTCTTCACTATGGTAGTCACATAGTTACCAGGTACATAGAGTTACTCATTAAGTCAATAAAGGTTTTTAAATCCAATTCGCCTCGGTCGAGAACTCGCTGGAGAGATTAGTGCTATCACCACTGGACTGTTGGATAAATATTATATATATATATATATATATATATATATATATATATATATATATATATATATATATATAATATATATATATATATGTAATATCATACATATTAATATATATACTATATATATAGATATATATATAATATAATATATTATACTAGATATATGCTTAACCTCATATATATTATCTAATATAATATTATATATATAATATATATAATATACATACACGTACGTATTATGTAAGCATCCACTGATGATCCTCGTGTGGACGAGTAATGTGGCAGCAACTACTGTCTTCCATCATAGCCTCAGGACGCAAGAATGTACTATGACAACGTTGAATTCGTGTGTACAGCATTTACCATAAAAAAGAACAACTCTATAAAGTCGAAAAGTGCTGGTTTATTCACCCGTCAGAGAGGACAACAGAATGAAAACTTATCAGAGCCATGTAAGCGTCAGTCAGTGGCGTACAATTTTTGCAATTCAATAGCGGAGTGATTTTATGGCGACATCACGCTGTCATTTCAATTTTGCGAATGAGAGTCGGGGGAGGAGAAATCTCTCTTAAATCTAGAGAGATTTACGAATCTTTCAGCATCGAGATAAAAGGCTGAGGGGTTATACCCTCAACAAGTTCCTACACGACTAAAATGGACAGAAATACAAGCCTTTCTATTATATGGTTTATGAAAAGGAGAGGACTGTTTCCATTCAATCTTTTTTACAGATAATGAAAAGTGTATATATTACATATAATATGTAGTATATATATATATATATATATATATATATATATATATATATATATATATATATATGTATTATATATTTATAAAAAATATAAATATATATATATATATGATATATATATATATATATATACATATATATATATATATATATATATATATATATATATATATATATATACATATATATATATTCATATATATATATATATATATATATATATATATATATTAGGGCTGTTGCCTTGTATTATAAGGCGCCCTATGAGGTAATGTTAGACTTGCGATAATCTTACGCTAAGTCGGTTGGTTATGTACTTCCATACTCATTGGAGTGTCTTGGGGTTTGCTGATAACTTACGAAGTGGTTATGACGACGATGTGTTAAACTCATGATTATATCTTTTCTGATGTGAGGTTCCTAGTACAAACACGAAGTATAAAAAATAGTTCTATTCTCTGAGATTTTAACATTGCATGGAAGATCAAATAGGATTGTACAGGTCTGCCAATGACGATGGCTTGATCGCTTCTGCCAATGATGATGGCTAATTCTGTTCTGTTCCCACTACCATCTCGGTTACAAGTCATAAAGGAAGCAGACAGTAGCTCGAACATATGAACATACATACAAATGAGACTAATGTTTCAAAACAAATGAATGACCACAGGTGACGGCATGTCAACTTAGCCTACTTTATTGTATATGTCATCTTAGAATACTTTATTGTCTCTGGTCTGATCACATTCCTGCAAGCAATCTGGTTGACCTCTTTAGTTTTATTTTTTATATATATGGAATAACATTCCATATTTTTATTATGTAATCACTTACAATATATATATAATATATATATATATATATATATATATATATATATATATATAAATTTATAACATGGATTAAGGCTTCTTTATTTCTTCTTTATCTGGATTCAATGTTTGTAGTGCAATCACAAATACACAAAGACATGTATTTATACAAACAACTTATATACTTACTTCATACATACTTGCATACAAACACACACACACACGTATAATTATATATATACATATATATATATAAATCATATATATATATATATATATATATATATATATATATATATATATAGGTTAAAAATAAACCCCCAACTGAAAATTACTTCTCATGGAATCTGCATTTCTTTTTACTCTCAATATACACATGAGTCGATAGGACTCTCTCTCTCTCTCTCTCTCTCTCTCTCTCTTCCTCTCTCTCTCTCTCTCTCTCTCTCTTTGGGAAATTCTGTTTAATGAAAGATGGAGAAGCCTCAATTACAGACAATCGTAAGAGTCCTCCATCAGCTACATAAAACTGTCCTTATGTTATTACAACTTGGCCCTAACTTCAGTTTCTGCAATCTCAGGCAATTATACTTAAAGAGCTCAAATATCTGCCTATAGACACCCTTTTTTGGGGGGTGGGGTGGGGGTGGGGGAATAATGTCCATAAACTCATATTATCTGCATAAGAGGAATTATTACTCTTGCCTTTGATTATCGACTTTGCTCCTGAGACAAATCCAAACCTTTTCACGGATTGTCAAGAGGAATTCTTGGAGGTATTGGTGGTGACCCAGATCTGAATGTTAGTTTAGCAATGTTCTCAAGAATATCTTAGTATTTTGTTTTAGCTGATACAACTTTTTTTTCTCAGGAGCTGATTCCCGTGTGAACTGCAAAATGTTCGGATAATATCTCTTCAAAATGCACAATGATACTTTACAGAAAAAGGTAATATATATATATATGCTATTGCTTTTATTTTCAAAGGATTCTAAATTTTTCTAACATTGTTGGGTATTTTGCTTAAACATCCCTATTCTCTAGTTTCGAACGAGTTACTTATAAATTGCTGACGGGGACCTATGAGGTCATTCAGCGCTGAAACGGAAATTGAATGCGAAAGGTTTGGAAGATGTAACACGAGGAAAACCTCGCAGTTGCACCATGGGTCAACTGTTGGGAGAGAGTGGAAAGTAATATGGAAGAAAGAGAATAAGAAAGGAAGTACAGTAAAAGGAACGAAACGGGTTGCAGCTAAGGGTCGAAGGCACGCTGCAAAGAACCTTAAGTAATGCCTACAGTGCACAGCGTGAGGTGCACTGATGGCCCTATAATTAACAGCCATGTTTTACAAACTTATCAGTCAGCTACCATGGAAATAATGGGTAGATTTCCATGCAAAGTATTACAGACTTTGAATTCTACAGGATTATGTAAGAACAGCCGAAATAAACTCGAAAAAAAATCATGTCACGTCTCTTATTGACTAAATACATAAACTGCCGTCAGTACTGAATCACAGATAAAATATATAAAGTTGCAATTCTGGCCAAGGTAGGACCATTTATTATACATAATATTTTATAGGGTTCAAGCTATTATTGGTGGCTTACTCTGAAGTATGAATGTCACATTTTAGTAAAAAAACTATTACATATATATATGTATATATATATATATATATAATATATATATATATATATATATATACTCCTCATCATCAAGATTACATAATTTGAAGTAAGTACCAAATTGCAATAACGTAAGAAATGTTTCAGTAAGTGCGTGGCAACCGGTTTCGATATCTATACTCAGGTCTGTTCATCTTTCATTGAATAGTATAGAGAGAGAGAGAGAGAGAGAGAGAGAGAGAGAGAGAGAGAGCAAAACGAAAAGCAAAACTCCATACGGAATGTCTGACAATCTTCTTAAATTTTTAAATCTTTTTATTGCTTGCGGCAGAAAAAACACCGATTGACCATCTTGCTCACACGTGTCATCCCCCTCAGGAGAAGTCAGCATAAAGGTGATGAATACAGAATAAGTGCCACAATTTTTCGCACGTCTGCATTACAGCCTCCTGTTTCACGACGCTGCTTTGCATTTTCATGGTGTTTTTCTTGGGCTCTTTCTTCGAAACGCCTTCTATATTGCATACCAAAACTCTTGTTCTCCAGAAAATGACACCAAAAAATTGTGCGAAAGTTTCCGCGCAAGAAACTGGCAGTGATAATGACTTTTTATTTCTCTTTTATTGCTATATGGTATGGAGAAATACAGCCTTCGAAAAGGTGGTAAAGAGGAGGTCAGTCTGACTCCACAGTCTTGAAATCAACTTTTGTTGTTGTTGTTGGAAATTTAGTACAATGACGATTTTTACCAAGAAATGTCCGGTAGAAGCGCATTCACAGTAACCTGTTATGATTGTTAAATCCGACTCAAGAGCTGTCTGTAGAAGGCTGTCGAAACTAATACAACTAGAATTATTCTAACTCCAATTCTATAAGAATGATTCGAACTCAAGATTGACACGAATTATTCGAACTCAAAATTGATACGAATTATTCGAACTCAAAATTAACAAATTATTCGAACTCAAAATTACTACGAATAAATCGTTCGAAATCAAAGGTAATATGAACTATTCGAACTCCAAATTAAATACAAATTATAAGAACTCAACATTGACACGAATTATATAACTCAAAATTATTAATAATTATTCGAACTCAAAATTGACACGAATTATTCGAACTCAGAATTATAAGCCAAAAGTGACTGACATTGTCCCATAAATTCAGAAATTCACACCAGTAGCATCAGACAACAAAGATAAGCAACAATGACGTCATTCACACCAAACAAAGGCGGTAAACTGCAAATGTGAATCAGCAATAAAATATGTATAATTTGTCGATTAATGTAAGAGTTTCCACACCATTTTCTTTCAACATTAATAATTCATAAAACTTATGATTACGAACTAGAAATTGAAGGAATTACAATTCCCTGGATAAAATCTACAATAAAAAAATAAATTCTATGAAAAAAAAAAAGTTTATAACATTTATTATTTATAGAATGGTCGCGAAATATTCGTAATGTTTTTCATAATTGCACCGACAGTAAAGATATACTAGTATCAATATCCTGGGAAAACAATTATTATATGCTAAAAGGTTTACCGATTAGTTTTAAGACTGTCCGATAACAAGATATGATAAATGGAAATATATGATTAAAAAAAGTAGTGTATTCAGCTTAATCTAGTCCTATTGCCACAGCCGTGACAACCTGGGAAATTAAAATGAAGAGAAAGCATCGAGTCTCGTCAACAACAACAACACAATTACCGACACAGATGCGGAGGAAACTGTGTCTAGGGATACGGAATAGAGTATAGTATTTAAGCCAAATACCAAGAGCTCGGACCTATGAGGTCATTCAGCGCTGAAACGGAAATTGGCAGTAAAAGGGTTTGAAGTTTCATTATGAAGCAATTGCTAGGAAAAGGTGGGCAATGGGATTGAATAAAGAGAATATGAACGGAGGTAGAGTAAAAGGAATGAAAGGGGTTATACCTAAGGGCCGAAGGGACTCTGCAACAAACCTTAAGTAATGCATACAGTGCAGTGCGTGAGGTGCACTGGCGGCCGGAAACAACACAACGCCCCCATAACCAGCAAGTAACGCGACGATGGAAACATTATGGGAAGGAAATTTTATCAATGACAGAGTGTCGTCTACATCTGCCAAACTGAATATTGGATGTCTGTGAAAATGATAAAGGAATAGAAACAATTCAAAGGAATAGAAACACTTCATTAATGTAATACCACCTTTTACAAATACCTTCATTTATTAGGTGGAGAGAGAGAGAGAGAGAGAGAGAGAGAGAGAGAGAGAGAGAGAGAGAGAGAGAGAGAGAGAGAGCTTGACCCTTCACTCCATTTACCGATGTTCGTGAACTTTTACTGTTTATTTCTATGTCTGCATTACAGATAGGGAAAATATATTTCTACCTGTAATTCTGATTACGCGAAGATTAATGTCCCCGTACAAATATCAAATAGGAAGGGAACAATCAGAATCTGTGCAATGCAGATTGAAGACTTACCATGAAATTGGTGTCTGAGGTATTGGCGTCTGTGGGCCTCTGCCGAAGAAGTTGTTTCTGCTGTAATTCATTACCTGCAGAAGAATCAATGTATGTAGAAAGGGTCGTGGATCTCTACAGAAGAGGATATATCTGCTTTAATCCACTGCAGGTATGATCCATGCTTATTTTTACGCTTAGAAATATCACGATTTTGAAGAAAATTACTTTGAATTCTTATCACTGTAAAAGTCCTTCCGAAACTGTACCAATTCAATAAAGTTTGTCACGATATGATTATTACTGTTTGTGAGGTCTACAGTAATAAAGCCAGTCATAATGAACAAAAAAGTAACGTTCCCAGTATAGAAAGCCGTAGTGCTGCAAAAAAAAAAAAAAATTGAAAACATTAGAATACCCTGGATAATACCTACAACAAAAATAAAAATATATATATTTTACGTATAACTGGAATATGGCCAATGCATTTAAAATATATATAATTTGAAATGCACCAATTCAGCTTTAATTTAATGACAAACGGACGGTGGCAATGTTTAGAATTTAATAAAAAACACACGAGTGAAAAAAGGAATCAATATTTAAGGATTGCGGTACTGAAAGTAAATTAAACATTCCGACTTACAAAAAAAAAAAAATTAAACTTCGTATGAACAAAACAAATACCTTTCTTTTATCATTACAACCAGCAATGAAGAGCAAACCGATCACAGTAGAAACTTTACTCGTACTATTACAATCCGATGCTATCCAAGGCAATTTCCTGATAACTGATATAGTTTCAACAATTTAGTTTTATGAGTAACAAGTGTAATCCTTACAAGAGCGTTTAAGACTTGTTCCCTTTGGAATACTGACCAAAACCAACTTCAGAGTAAATAATCAAAAAAGTCATTCAAACAAAGAATCGCCTCTGAAATACACTTAAAAATTTCATTCGTCCCGCTGATACCCTACGACGTTCTCGAATAACAAAGAGCAAAAGGATTCGTTACGGATAAATGGCACTAAAAAATACTCATAAGAGGCACGAGTCTTGGAATGCTTCTTTTAAAGACCGGTTCCTTTGTTTTGTAAACAACTTGATTTGTTTTGACTCTTTGTGTTCTTGCTTGGGAAGAGTTTTTACATCACCGCGCCAGATTGAAAAGGGAAGTCGAACAGATTCTAGAGAGCCCTCTTTAGAGACTTATTTCTAAATATACGTACCCCATACATATGTGTGGATTTCTATCTCTATAAACATCAGCTAATGGATGAAATACCGTGTAGATGTGTAACCCTGCTTCAATTTTCTTCTCTGTGATCAAACATCTCGATCACAAATGTGCTATAGATGTGGTAAATGGGATGCCAAATACGAAAATACGAAAATACGAAAAAGTTACAAAGTGCTGGGAGATAGCAGTAAACAGAAGAAGACAGGCGTGGAATGAATTTTTGGAATAGGATGAAAGAGGTTGACCTTATTCATAATATAGCGTACCCTGAGAGAGAGAGAGAGAGAGAGAGAGAGAGAGAGAGAGAGAGAGAGAGAGACTAAGCATTTTGCAAACCGTCTGGAGGTAATAGTTTGTTGCAAAGTGTAGAGGCGAGTGAAGAACATTTTCATGCTTGCTATAGTAAAGAGAGCGCAAGAGAGAGAGAATTTTTCAAAAATGTCTGCATATTCAATTCCCTCTGGTGACACTGATTATAAATACGTTACTTTTACGAGACCTCCTATCGATAAGTGTTCTAAAAGTCATATTCAGCATTGGTCGTTGGCCAGGCGAAGTCAGAATGGAATGGTGGTCTTTATGCATAACAGGAGAAACTCTTATCAAAATACCCGAGACATTCATTACCAGCAAGTACAATAAAAAAAATTCCTTATATACAATACGGGAAAATCTCATCGAAACACCTCCTGCATTCATCACTTACGTATATATGACCATTGGTTTCAAGATCTTGTGCATCTTTTTCTTAAAGTAAGAGATTTAATCATTGGGTTCATTATATCTAAATAATCATGCATAAAGGCCTCCTGTTCCTTCTTGTAATTTCACACCAGTTCTAATCTTTGGTGTCCTGCAAATCCACCAGCATTACCAGATATCGTAACCCACAAACTGTCATCGTTACACAATGAAAAAGTAAATATACTTTTACCCTCTGCATTTTAACCAGCACGATATACAGGACATGTTTAGGCATGTACTGAGTTATCTAGAGTCAATTTGAAATTTAAGCACTTTCTTTATTCAGTTTTTTTATCTCAACACATATGGATATTCAGTCCTATACAAGCTGGTTCAGTAATGCAATGGCAATTTATACTTAATCTGTATGAATGAGTGTAAATTTTGAACAATAACTACAGCAATAACAACAACACCAATAATAGGCGGAATGTTATCTGAAACTTAAGGGTTGCAATTTCATCCTGTGTAAATAAAGCGCATATAAATGGAGCGCTTTCACTTTCAGGAACGAGAACCGGAACCAGCTATCGTCCCAAAATTGGACAGGTGTAAGGTAAAATTCAGTCTATTGCCGAGCAATTGACCAATATGCATGCAAAATGGCCATATATGGACTTTGCTTGCAATCCATCCATGTTGCAAGCCGGGAAAAAAACTAAAATACTACTATAACGTTGCTATACTCATGAGTATAACAAAATATTGTATATTTACTGATTTTAACAAGGAAAATGGGGAAAATACACGGAAAGTGATGGCACATTGATATTTGTCCCAATTTCAAGGTTTAACTTAGACCTGGAATATAAGGTTTAGGCCAAAGGCCAAACGCTGAGATCTACGAGGTCATTCAGCGCTGAAGGGAAATCGAGAGTAAAAAGATTTTTAAAAGTTGTAACAGGAGAAAAACCCAGTAGTTGCACTATGAAATAATTGCCAGGATAAAGAGGGAAAGTAAGATGGAAGAAAGAGAATATGAACGGAGGAACATTAAAAGGAATGAAAGGGGTTGCAGCTAGGGGACGAAGGGACGCTGCAACGAACCTTTAAGTGCACCGAATGTCTGACAATCTTATTGAATTTTTAAAAGTATTTTTTTTTTGCCTGCGGCAGAAAAAACACCTGTTGACAAACTTGCTCACACGTGTCATCCCCCTCAGGAGATGTCAGCATAAAGGTGATGAATACAGAATAACACGTCTGCATTACAGCCTCCTGTTTCACGACGCTGCTTTGCATTTTCATGGTCTTTTTCTTGGGCTCTTTCTTAGAAAAGCCTTCCATAATGCATACCAAAACTCTTGTTCTCCCGACAATGATACCAAAAAATTGTGCGAAAGTTTCCGCGCAAGAAACTGGCAGTGATAATGACTTTTTATTTCTTTTTTATTGCTTTATGGCAATAAAAAAGAAATAAAAAGTAATGCTGGTGGATTTGCAGGACACCAAAGATTAGAACTGGTGTGTAATTACAAGAAGGAACAGGAGGCATTTATGCATGATTATTTAGATATAATGAACCCAAAGATCAAATCTCTTACAAAAAAAAAAAAAGATGCATATGATCTTGAAACCAATGGTCATATATAAGTGATGAATGCGGGAGGTGTTTCGATAAGATTTTCCCGTATTATATAGAACGAACTTTTTTTTATTGTACTTGATAGTAATTAATGTATCGGGTATTTTGAGAGTTTCTCCTATTATTCATAAAGACCACCATTCCATTCTGACTACGCCTGGCCAACGACCAACGCTGAATATGACTTGTAGAACACTTATCGAGGAGAGGTCTCGTCAAAAGTAACGTATTTATAATCAGTGTCACCAGAGGGAATTGAATATGCTAGATCGTTTGCTGTAGATAGTAAGCAAAAAGTTTTTAACTTGTCCTACTCGGTGCAAATAATAACTGCAGACATTTTTGAAAAATTCTCTCTCTCTCTCTCTCTCTCTCTCTCTCTCTCTCTCTCTCTCTCTCTTCTCTCTCTCTCGATCTTCCTCTCTCTCTCTCTCTGTTTACTATAGAGCATGAAAATGTTCTTCACTGCCCCACGCCCTACCTTTTTGCGACAAATGATTATCTCTCTCTCTCTCTCTCTCTCTCTCTCTCTCTCTGTGTGTGTTTAGTATAGTAAGCATGAAAATGTTCTTCACTCGCTTCTACACCTTGCAACAAACTATTACCTCCAGACGGTTTGCAAAATCATTACTTTTCTCTCTCTCTCTCTCTCTCTCTCTCTCTCTCTCTCTCTCTCTCTCTCTCTCTCTCTCTCAGGGTACGCTATATTATGAATAAGGTCAACCTCTTTCATCCTATTCCAAAAATTCATTCCACGCCTGTCTTCTTCTGTTTACTGCTATCTCCCAGCACTTTGTAACGTTTTCGTATTTTCGTATTTTCGTATTTGGCATCCCATTTACCACATCTATAACACATTTGTGATCATCGAGATGTTTCATCACAGAGAAGAAAATTAAAGCAGGGTTACACATCTACACGATATTTCATCCATTAGCTGATGTTTATAGAGATAGAAATCCACACATATGTATGGGGTACGTATATTTAGAAATAAGTCTCTAAAGAGGGTTCTCTAGAATCTGTTCGACTTCCCTTTTCAATCTGGCGCGGTGATGTAAAAACTCTTCCCAAGCAAGAACACAAAGAGTCAAAATAAATCAAGTTGTTTATAAAACAAAGAACCGGTCTTTAAAAGAAGCATTCCAAGACTCGTGCCTCTTATGAGTATTTTTTAGTGCCATCTGTCTGTAACGAATCCTTTTGCTCTTTGTTATTCGAGAACGTCGTAGGGTATCAGCGGGACGAATGAAATTTTTAAGTGTATTTCAGAGGCGATTCTTTGTTTGAATAACTTTTTTGATTATTACTCTTAAGTGGGTTTAGGTCAGTATCCCAAAGGGAACATAGCTTGGACTGTTATCAGTTAAATCAGAAAAGTCTTAAACGCTCTTGTAAGGATTACACTTGTTACTCATAAAACTAAATTGTTGAAACTATATCAGTTATGAGGAAATTGCCTTGGATAGCATCGGATTGTAACAGTACCAGTAAAGCTTCTACTGTGATCGGTTTGCTCTTCATTGCTGGTTGTAATGATAAAAGAAAGGTATTTGTTTTGTTCATACGAAGTTTATTTTTTTTTATTTATTTTTTTTTTTTTTGAAGTCTGAATGTTTAATTTACTTTCAACCGCAATCCTTAAATATTGAGTCATTTTTTCACTCATGCTTTTTTTATTAAATTGTAAACATTGCCACCGTCCGTTTGTCATTAAATTAAAGCTGAATTGGTGCATTTCAAATTATATATATTTTAAATGCATTGGCAATATTCCAGTTATACGTAGAAAATATTTTTTTTATTTTTGTTGTAGGTATTATCCAGGGTATTCTAATGTTTTCAATTTTTTTTTTTTTTTTTTTTTTTTTTTTTGCAGCGCTACGGCTTTCTATATTGGGAACGTTACTTTTGTGTTCATTATGACTGTCTATATTATTATAGATCTGACAAACAATATTAACAATCATATCGCGACAAACGCTATTGAATTGGTACAGTTTCGAAAGGACTTTTACAGTGATAAGAATTCAAAGTAATTTTCTTCAAAATCGTGATATTTCTAAACGTAAAAATAAGCATGAGATCATACCTACAATGGATTAAAGCAGGTATGACCTCTTCTATAGAGGTCCACGATCCTTTTTATCTACATACAGATTCCTTTACAGGTAATGAATTAGGTACAGCAGAAACAACTTCATCGGCAGAGGCCCACAGACGCCATTACCTCAGGCACCAATTTCATGGTAAGTCTTCAATCTGCATTGCACAGATTCTGATTACTCCCTTTCTATTTGATATTTGTACCGGGACATTAATCTTCGTTAGTTTGTTTGTTTGTATGGTGTTTTTACGTTGCATGGAACCAGGGGTTATGCAGCAACGGGACCAACGGCTTTACGTGACTTCTATCACCAAAAATACACATCTCTCACTCCTTAATGGAATGGCCGAGAATCGAACCCGCGAGAAGCAAACACCAAACCAACCACGCCACTGAGGCGCTATTAATCTTCGTGTAATCAAAATTATAGATAGAAATATATTTTCCCCATCTGTAATGCAGACATGGAAAGGAATAGTAAAAGTTCACGAACATCGGCAAATGGGGTGAAGGGTCAAGCTTCTCTCTCTCTCTCTCTCTCTCTCTCTCTCTCTCTCCACCTAATAAATGAAGGTATTTGTAAAAGGTGGTATTACTCTAATGAAGTGTTTCTATTTCTTCATCATTTTCACAGACATCTTATATTTAGTTTGGCAGATGTAGACGATACGCGGTCATTGTTTAGTGCCGACAGTGCACCTCACGCGTTGCACTGTATGCATTACTTAAGGTTTGTTGCAGAGTCCCTTCGGCCCTTAGGTATAACCCCTTTCATTCCTTTTACTCTACCTCTGTTCATATTCTCTTTATTCAATCCCATTGCCCACCTTTTCCGAGCAATTGCTTCATAATGCAACTTTGAGGTTGTCCTCCTATTAAACCCTTCAAACCTTTTTACTGTCAATTTCCGTTTCAGCGCTGAATGACCTCATAGGTCCCAGCTCTTGGCTTTTGGCCTAAATACTATACTCTATTCCACATCCCTAGACACAGTTTCCTCCGCATCTGTGTCGGTAATTGTGTTGTTGTTGTTGACGAGACTCGATGCTTTCTCTTAATTGAAGAGCCGTTTCACTCCTGCTTTTATTGCAAGCGCTTCTAATGCTGCGGAATTAACTATTGCTAAACGTCTAAAGGCGTTTTTCATGCTTTTAATTTCCCAGGTTATCACGGCTGTGGCAATAGGACTAGATTAAGCTGAATACACTACTTTTTTTAATCATATATTTTCATTTTTCATATCTTCTTATCGGACAGTCTTAAAACTAATCGGTGAACCTTTTAGCATAAAATAATTGTTTTCCCAGGATATTGATACTAGTATATCTTTACTGTCGCTGCAATTATGAAAAACAATACGAATATTTCGCGACCATTCTATAAATAATAAATGTCTTAAACAAATTTTTTCATAGAATTTTTTTTTTTTATTGTAGATTTTATGCGGGGAATTGTAATTCCTTCAATTTCTATTTCGTAATCATAAGTTTTTATGAAATATTAATGTTGAAAGAAAATGGTGTGGAAACTCTTACATTAATCGACAAATTATACATATTTTATTGCTGATTCACATTTGCAGTTTACCGCCTTTGTTTGGTGTGAATGACGTCATTCTTGCTTATCTTTGTTGTCTGTTGCTACTAGTGTGAATTTCTGAATTTATGTGAGTCAGTGTCAGTCACTTTTGGCGTATAATTGTGGGTTCGAATAATTCGTGTCAATTTTGAGTTCGAATAATTCATAATAATTTTGAGTTAAATAATTCGTGTCAATCTTGAGTTCGAATAATTTTTATTTAATTTGGAGTTCGAATAGTTCAAATATATTACTTTTGAGTTCGAATGATTTATGCGTAGTAATTTTGAGTTCGAATAATTTGTGTTAATTGTGATTTCGAATAATTCGTATCAATTTTGAGTTCGAATAATTCGTGTCAATCTTGAGTTCGAATAATTTTCATTAATTTGGAGTTCGAATAGTTCATATTACTTTTGAGTTCGAATAATTTGTGTTAATTTTGAGTTCGAATAATTCGTGTCAATCTTGAGTTCGAATAATTCTTATAACATTGGAGTTAGAATAATTCTAGTCGTATTAATTTCGAAAGCCTTCTACAGACAGTTCTTGAGTTTGCTTTAGTAATAACAACAGGTTACTGTGAATGCGCTTCATTGTACTAAATTTCCTACAACAACAACAA
>NC_087213.1:13695737-13700737 GCF_015104395.2 Macrobrachium nipponense | reverse complement strand
TGAGAAAGTAAGACAGTTTCGGTTTATGTGCTCCCAAAACATGACAACAGAAGCAAAGGAAACACAGAGTCACTCGATGAGGATGTTCTGCATGAATCATCCTTCGTTCGGATTTTGAACAAGACCCAGTGCTTGTTCAGCTTGATGCTTGCAGTATTTTTGATAGTACAGTGCTCTCTGCTTCGTTAATGATTCAGTTTTCTTTAATTTTAACCCGCGGACGATCATGCGATCTGTAGCATTGATTACTTCGAGATGAGGACTGGAATAGCGATATTGGACTCTCTCTCTGTCTCTCTCCTTTGAACCCCACGTATGTAACCTAAAATACATCAGTTGGAATAGAAAGACAGTTATTGATCTTATATATTCTCTGGGGAAAAGGGCGGACAGTCCCAAAGAACTGAAATTAAATAAAAACGTAAGAATAGGGAAAAGGCCAATTAAAGAATCGCAGGGTTCATAATAAAATTCGAGAGTAAATAGGCCAATCCAGTCGCTTCTCCCCTAAAAAGACTTTAGAAAGGCGTAACTAAGGGGCGGAAGATCCATCGTTTAATCGGAAAAAAAAAATTGAAAAAAAAAAGTTAGTTACGCAAGAGAATTGCGAATCTGTTTGTGACGTTCATTAATACCATTTGACTTTTGAATTCATTTCCCTCGTTGATAAAGTGGTTCGAAGGGAAGAGTTGTTATTTGCAGAGAGAGAGAGAGAGAGAGAGAGAGAGAGAGAGAGAGAGAGAGAGAGAGAGAGATTTGTGGCTATTGAAACTGACAATACAGCATGGGAGATGAGAGCGAGAGATTTTGTCTATAAAACATGAGTTACAACATGAAAGAGATGAAATCGAGAAAGAGAGAGAGGGATTGAGAGCGATAGCGTGATAGAAAGAGGAGAGAGAGAGAGAGAGAGAGAGAGAGGAGAGAGAGAGAAAGAGAGAGAGAGAGAGAGAGATTTGTTGCTATTTAAACTAGCAATACAACATGGGAGATGAGAGCGAGAGATTTTGTCTATAAAACATGAGTTACAACATGAAAGAGATGAAATCGAGAAAGAGTGAGAGGGATAGAGAGCGTTGCGTGATAGAAAGAGGAGAGAGAGAGCGAGAGAGAGAGAGAGAGAGAGAGCGAGAGAGAGAGAGATATCCAGTTTCTATTGTAATGAATGGAATGGATGCTCGCTCTGCAACGTCGATGGAAGGCACTTAAAGTCTGCTGTCCTATAAGTACAATCTGACAGCGACAAACGACGCTCTTTTTCCATCTCTCATTCGATCCTGTTCCTCCCTTTTACAAAAGCTCTCTCTCTCTCTCTCTCTCTCTCTCTCTCTCTCTCGTCTCTCTCCTCCTTCCTCTCTCCCCGACTCTCTCTCTCTCTCTCTCTTCTTTCCTGTTTTACGTTATCTTGACGATGAAATGAATTGCATTTTATGAGAAAGGGAACTGTAAGGCCCAAGGAAAAAGTTACCAGATGAAAGTCTGGGCTCTTCGTTCTGGAACTTATAATAATAGTCTGAATTGTGGTCGGAACAGATATGACAATTCTGAAGTGTGGTCGGAATAGATACAAAAAGTCTGAATTGTGGTCGGAACAGATACAAAGAGTGTATTGTGGTCGGAATAAATATAAAAAGTCTGAATTATGGTGGGAACAGATACAAAAAGTCTGAATTGTGGTCGGAATAGATATAAAACGTCTGAATTGTGGTGGGAACAGATATAAAGTCTGAATTGTGGTCGGAATAGATATAAAGAGTCTGAATTGTGGTGGGAACAAATATAAAAAGTCTGAATTGTTGTCGGAATAGAAGTAAAAAGTCTGAATTATGATCGGAATAGATACAAAAAAAGTTTGAATTATGGTCGAAATAGATATTAAGTCTGAATTGTTGACTGAATAGAAATAAAAGTCTGAATTGTTGTCGGAATTTATATAAAAAGTGAATTGTGGTCGGAATAGATATTAATCATTGAGAGAGGGTAATGCCTTTCATGATTAAGTAGTACATTTTCTAATATGCTGTTGTAAAATGTTGTGCTGCCTTTTGCGGCCGAGTGTCTTTTCCCTTCGACCAAGCGTGGATTTTTTCGATGATAGTCTCTGGGGTCCAAGTGTCCTTTTATTTAAATGTCTCTGTATCTCAAATTTCTCATCGGGTGAGTGTCTCTTTGTCACCAAGTTCCTACTTGGGTGTTTATTGGATGAGCATGGCTGACATCAGTTTTTATTTATTTATTTTTTCCCTCGATGATCGTCCCTGTCATCAAGTTTCTCTTCCACGAGCGTCTGATATTAAGTGTTTGTCCGGACTAGTATCTCTGGGGTCGAGTATCTTGTAAGACGAACGTATCTGCAGTTAAGTGCCTTTCGAGATGAGCGTTCCTAGGAACAGCAGTTTAATCATTTTCTTTGGGCGTCTGAGCGATAACGAATTGGAATCATAAAAACATCAATGGTGAGAGGGTAAGTCTCCAATTTTCAAAATAAATAAATAAATAGAATATTAAATAGATAGATAAATATTACATGGGACATCCAGTGGCTTCCAAAACTCTCCTCGAGTATCTTGATGTTCAAGCTTTCCCCTAACATGACTTTGCATTAATTACATCATGTAGGAATGCCAACAAAACCACAGGGCAAAACTCGTAATGAAATCGCTTTTGCTTTAATTGCTGTAGACATCATTTGCTAATTCCATAACGATGAGTACCAAGTTTACTGGCACTAATATGCTTTTTTTTAATTGTGTCTTTCAAGCGATTACATTTAAGATCGGATATAAAATAATGACTAAACGAGGACGTTGTGCGCAGTTATGAGAGAGAAAATGGCAGTTGAGAAATATTTAACGTGCAAGGGAGACCAGGAAAGGGGGAAAGCAAGGGATAAATAGTGCATGGAGAGGATTAGGAATGAGAAGCGAAAGTGTTTGCTGCCTGGTCGTTTCAGCTTCCTCGAATTTTCACCAAGTTTTCACTTTGTTCGTAATTAGTCTCAGATTCGTAATTAGTCCCATGCTTTTTTCGAATGGAGAGTTATGCTGAAGAGTCAGCTTCAAGATTCGCTTCGAATACAAAACGGCTATCGTTTGTTCTTAGTTCTGAAAATGTCTCCTTTTTGATCAGCTATTACACTATACGTAAAATCAAAACGTGAAAACATGGAAGACAAAGAATAGCATGAAAATGGAGCTATATAAATCCCATGTTTTTCATGACCGATTGAGTTCGATCTTTTGAAGCACATCTCATACGAGAATCTCCTACATACTACTGTAGGTTATATGACAGGAATTTATTCCGTCTCTTCGTTGTACTCATTTCTTTTATTTGCTGTCTTATTTGACAAGAATTGCGTATGATGTACTGGATTGATCTAAAACATTAGAATTTCTATTCCTTATTCCAAAAGTTCTATTACAAAGTATATAGATAATAATAATTGCCCATCCCCTCGTGAAATTAAGAACTTGTGTCTAAGGGTGGGGAGAGAAGAGAGAGACCTCGGACCGAACACGTAAACTCATTCATAAGACTTTAAGCTTTAATTTCCTATCATGAAGAAAAAAGTGGTAGTCTCTCTCTCTCTCTCTCTCTCTCTCTCTCTCTCTCTCTCTCTCTCTCCACCTCGCCCGCCCCCGCCCTTTCCTTCTCGCTATTTACTCCTATATTTGTCATCTAATTCTGTATATTAAAATTTCATCGCTTTTTGCAGCGAAACCGTAAACTTCATACAAAAATACGAGATGTGTTTTCTTCTTTTTAATACCTAGGATATACCTCAGAATATAATATTTCCCTCACCACCACAAAAATGAGTTTAGTAACATTCCCTTCCCATTATATTTCAATATAAAAAATCCATTTTTATTAATTAAGTGTATAATCATTCAAAGGAAATTCTATTTGATTTTTTGCTTTCCTTCTCAGGTTTGTACTTTTGATACAAGTTACAACTTGCTTATGTATATCTTTCATTTTGGTGTGTATTAGACGGTATTCTGAATAAAAGTTCCTCGTTGTGTACGATGCTTGCAGCTTGAGTGAAAAAAAGCAAAAGTAATGAAATAAACACTTTTGTGTCCTTATAATTAGTGCAATTAGGGGAATTCTTTCGTACTTAACTTCAGTATGTTACACAGAGGAGGGGGATGGTTAATCCGGACAAATGGATAGACAGATAAACAGGAGAGAGAGAGAGAGAGAGAGAGAGAGAGAGAGAGAGAGAGATGGATAGAGAGAGAGAGAGAGAGAGAGAGAGAGAGAGAGAGATTACGGCATGCATTTCATATTCCAGTTTCTCTTGCTTGTCAGTCACCAGTAAGAACAGAATGTGTATGAATGAATGTTTATAACATATTATAGATTATATTATATATATAGATATATATATAATATATATATATATATATATATATATATATATATATTAATGAATATTATATCTATATGTATATAATGCGTGGTTATTATTAGGTCTTTTTAGAAAATGTTTTCACAATATTCTCCCGAATCTTGACGTGTTCATTGAGGTCCATGCTTGTGAATGCCGGGAATATACAGAGTAGGAATAATATGTATGTATGTGTATGTATGATATACACCCGTTATTTAATTTCCCTCCAAACGGCCGTTCACAGTTTTCTATTTGTACACTGACGACCTTCAAGTTTAAAAAAAAAAAAGCATGAGATAGTAAATAAGATTCGTGCTCACATTTTTATAACCCTTGACGCGGCTACTAAGTGCGTTCCCCCCGGTACGGAACCCGAAATTCGCTCATTTAAATCAGAATTGATGTAAACCACATGAGACTTCTATTTTCTTTTTGGGTGATATTATTTTTTTCGATTGGTTGGTGACTGAATTCAATTTTTATTATAACGACTGCGACGTATTCTTATTTTTTGTAATTTTGTTTTTGCTAAATCGAAAATACTGGTAACTCTACAAGTTCGATTTAGCTTTGATAAGATGAACTTGATAATAAACATTTT
>NC_087213.1:13660997-13695237 GCF_015104395.2 Macrobrachium nipponense | reverse complement strand
TTGATAATAAACATTTTATTTCAAACAGTTGTTCAAGTTCTTCGTTGGATGAGTGGCTTTCCCGCTCGGCTACCAATCCGGTGAGCCGAAGTTCGATTCTCGGCTCGGCCAACGCGGAATCAGAGGAATTTATTTCTGATGATAGAAATTCATTTCTCGATATAATGTGGTTCGGATCACACAATAAGCTGTAGGTCCCGTTGCTAGGTGACCAATTGGTTCCTAGCCACGTCAAAATATCTAATCCATTGGGTCAGCCCTAGAAGAGCTGTTAGTCAGCTCAGTGGTCTGGTAAAACTAATATATACTTGATTTTTTTTCAAACAGTAGTTGATGGTACTTAACTTACCTAATTATTTTAATTGATACAACACCGTAATATACTCTTTGTTTTTGCAAGTGCTATTCAGCTTACCATAGAATTTCAATCCTGCCTATTTATATGAAACATAATTGTTAATGGCATCTGATTTGCTACATTCTTGTTTGTGAAGTCTCGTCAATAAGTGAACAGGTTTTGACAACTAGTATTCATGGGATTAAGACAGGCATCAGAAAAAGAAGACTTAGAATGGCTGTAGGCAATTGATGTTTTATTTCTCTGAGGATAAGTTCCTTAAAAACACAAACATTCGGATATGAATTTGAAGCATCAATTTTTTATTAAATATTGAAAGACGCAAATATCAATTTCAACTACGACTACAATAATTTATTTTTCAACGTTAATCAGCAACGAAAAAATGTCTCTTCCAAATAGATTACCGAGATTAAGGGAAAAGGGTATTGTAGAAAAGCGATGGCAAATGAGGAAACACTCATGAACCGATCAGGAAGGATTTTAATGAGTCTATAGGGCCTGGGTCGCATCGTTGCCAATTTAGTGGAGCCTCACACACATGCCGATGCATTTACAAACTGTTTCCATGAATTCTAGTAGTCAAAGTAATGCAATAATGACACAATTGCTCTAATATGTATATATACGCTAATGTCACTTATTTTCCCGATTTTGTGTAAGTATTATACCCAGTTTGGAGGGTAAACACATACCAATTGGCAACACTGCTGGGTCGTGTAGTTGGAGAAATATTGTCAAATGTATTTGAAATATAATTCTTAAAATAATAAAAATAAAGATGGAGATAGGCCAAATCAGAATAAAACTCCGTTTATGTTTTACTACGTCCAGATTTATGAGAAAAAAAAATTAATCCCAAACCTCTGCACTAGCCATTGATTGATTTATAGGCAATTCCGCAGTTTCCAAAGCCGACATAAAAAGGGGACATAATGAACAAAACTGAAACAAAGAGAAATGAAACGGCAGAATTTAGGTCATCAGTGTACAAAGGGAAAATTGCGAACAGCCGTTTGCAGGAAAATCAGATAGCGGAACCACAGTAATATTCTTGTTTATCAAGACTAAATGTATTTGTAGAAATATATATTTCGTCTTGATAAACAAGAATCTTACCGTGGACCCTTCTACTGATTACTTAGAAGCACAACACGGTGTTTTTATATTGAATATATACAATATATATATCTCGCGTGTGTGTGTGTGTGTGTGTGTGTGTATGTGTGCGTGTGTAGCACCAGAAGACATGGAAAACCGAACGATAACGTAGCAAGAAAGACTGCAGTGTAAAAGCATCTTTATTCGGGAGATATTTTTCCCTTTCCAAGATGGTGGCTGGGTGCCAGGGTCAGTCAAATTCGTCCCACTGAAGACAATACTTTTCAGACGACAAGAAGGAAAAAGCATAAGGTAATTCTTCATTCGCCAGCAAAGGCAAGCATGAGATGAAGAGGTCACATTTCTCTGACCCTTTTATATTTGATGAATATCCCATTTGACCCAGTCCCCCGTCTACAGTATGCCCTTCAGCGTTAATAGTGGAACATGGTTGATGCGACTGTCCTATGGTTAGTTAATAACAAGCAGCTGAGACGAATATCTTTCAGAATCTATATAAGTTGAATGATAATATCTAAGAACATTAATGGCATCCATGACCTTGTGTCTGTGGGTACAGGGCTGGGAACGCCCTCCCTAAAATCAGCTCTTAAATACTTGCAAACGATCACTAGGAGTCTGATTTGATGGCTCATGGTTCAAAGGGAGCCACGAGAATCTGGAATCCTTCATGTAAGCACCTCCTGAAGAAGAGAGGATGACATGACGATAGTTCTTATTTTCTTTAGCGTTTAAACATGAAAATATAGCTTCCTGAAGCTATATATATATATTATATATATATATATATATATATATATATATATATATTATATATATGTGTGTGTGTGTGTGTGTGTGTGTGTGTGTGTGTGTGTGTAAAAGAATCCTGGATATAGTAGAAGGAGAGGCTTTCTTAACCAGATGGTTGAGGGTAGGCTCTGTTGAACGGAGAGTCACTTGTAGAAAAATCTATGATAAAAATCAGTACATATGCATCAATAACAGCTATGCAGCTCACACGGTCTTTAAATACCCACGACTTAAGAAGCTTTTCGTAGTCTTTCTTTTAATCCAAACATGAGTCCCCTATCAAACTGATAAGAGAAACGCTGTTAAAGTACCATAACTGGCGTTTGTTGGTGGAATTAAAAACTGAAATGATATTGTCATCAGTGGGAAGAACTTTTGTATGTGCAAGTGGCCTGTAATCATTTGTTCCATCCTGATTTCGTCAGGGAAGCTTACTGGCCATTCTCCATTATTTCTTTTTCTTTTCTAATAACTGATCTCGTCTTTCTGTATTTCCTATTACCTTCCTTTCCCTCTTTCAAATGAACAACTAATTCCGTATGAGTAAGGTTCATCTTCTGAATTATAATAATGAGGATGATAATTGTTGAGTGATATTCGAACAATTATAAAAATTACCAATTTTTCGTTAGTCATTTTATTTCCGGCTATTATTCTAACATTTTCTCTTGGTAGCGGAAAGAAGAGGCTGCGTTTTTCTGAAGTTCAATCGTCATCAGCACTATATGTGATTAATTCACTTTTGTAAATTAAAGATAGCGTAAGATATGGAAGGAAAGATACGGAGGAGGAGGAGGCCAAACTGTTATTTGGAGGAACAGAGTCGAGAGAGAGATGGAAAAAGAGCATCGTTTGTCGCTGTCAGATTGTGCTCATAGGGCAGTCGACTTTAAGTGCCTCCCATCGCGGCTGCAGAGTGAACATCCATTCCATTCATTACACGAACTGGATCTCTCTCTCTCTCTCTCTCTCTCTCTCTCTCTCTCTCTCTCTCTCTCTCTGTCCAAACAACAATCCCTTCCCTCTACTCGCTTCCTCAAAGCAAGAAATTAATGAATGCTCTAGAGATTTTAATAAACATAACAAATAGAGCTACAGTTTTCTTTCAGTCCTTTCACCTTTCATTTCTCATTCCGTTTTCCTGTTTTTTTTTCTGCTGGATAGAAAGGTAGATCTCCGCCCTTTGGCTCTCTACAATGGCAGGCATAAATGCGGCGCAGCAACATCCTGCTACAAAACAGAATATCGCTTTATGAAGGCGAGCTCTTTAAAGCGAAATATGTTTACGTGGAGGGAATTCATGAGAGGAGAGAATTCAGGATTGGAAGGATCCAGATAACTCAGTGCTGCTGAACACTTCTGTTATTTGAGCTCTTTCTTTACTATTATTTATATATGCGACCAGTTGTCGTCTTGTACGTCGTTTTGACGTCTTTCAAGCAACTGTCCGGGATCTTCGTGCTTTTCAATCATCGGAAATTTCAAGTTGATTTTGCTTCCATTACCCGAGGAGGCGCATTTTGTGCCATTTTGAGGAAGAATGAAAATAAAAATGATTTGCAGCCAGTCGAACAGTTACTTAGCTCTTGGTTTACGTTGGCTTAAGTGAGAGAGAGAGAGAGAGAGAGAGAGAGAGAGAGAGAGAGATTTTAAGCCTCATACTACCATCCTCCTTTCTCGTTTCAGTCCCACCAAAGCTGTACATTGGGATAAGCATCCAGCGGAGTTAATGAAACAGAAGCAGAAATGGCTGACTAATACCCGCCCCCCCCCCCCCCCAACAAAAAAAAATCGTGTATCAGAAACGTTGCAGACGTAAAGACGAGCAATCACTTTTCCCTGTCCCGAGTAAGGCTTTCGAATGATGTTCTCCAATGATCTCTTCGTCTTGCAAAGACTGATACTGATACTTCATTATTCTTGGACCTCTTCGCTCGCTTAACTGATAACATTCACATACCTGAAAAACAATAATAAAAGGTATTTTGAAATGGATTAAAAGACTATCGTTCGTACCTGTCTCGTTAACAATGGCAGCGCCATTCAATTGTTTTGTAATTGTATCGTACACATCAAGTGTGATTTTTTTATTACGAGAAGGGATTTGACACCGTCCAGTGTCGTGTCCAATAATACAGAAGGCCCCCCCCCTCCCCCAGGTGCTCTGTAGGCATTATTTGAGGTTCTTGGGAGCGTCCCTTTCGCCCCCAGCTGCAACAACCTTCCATTCCTTTTACTGTATCTGCATTCATATTCACTTTCTTCCATCTCGCTTTCTACCTTCTCCTAACAATTGTTTCATAGTGCAACTGCTTTGAAGTTTTCCTCCTGTTACACCTTCCAATCCTTTTAACTGTCAGTTTCCCTTTTAGCGCTGAATGACCTCATAGGTTCCAGAGCTTGGCCTTTGGAATAAATCCTTTATTTTATTTTATTCTAATATTGCTGGAGGTCTTGCGTCACCGTGGTATTCTCTTTAAATATGTAAAACGAACTGGAACTGTGGGAGAAGTATATACGAAGTTAATTTCTGGGCTCAGCCCTTGTCGCTACGTGAAATGTCCCTTTAGCACACATTTCTAAGGTAAAATATTGCTATAATACCAGAGAAAAAAGCTAATATGGAAATGCCAGAATATTCTGGCTCACTCACCTTATTTTAAGGTGTTGGTATGGTTTCTGGGGTGAGTGAAACCACTACCAGAGGTCCTTTGCCATTTAGATTCATCCCTCTTCAAAATCCCTCAACTATAGAGGAGCCAACCTAAGGCCCACTCCTTGCTACCGTTACGGCTAGCGCCTCTGACGTCATTCCTTTCGATAGCACGATCCACACCGCACATATTTTTCTGCTCTGTGTTGTGTTTGTGTTGGAATTCTCATATTTTCATCATACAACGTCAAGATTCTTCTGCATCCAAGTTAAGTACTGCTATTAATGTTTGCAACGTTTACAGACTGCCCTGGGCCCGTTTAACCATTTTATTTAGGTTTTTATGGACGGCGTCCCATGCGGCATTGTCCCCGAGCTGCTCCCGCGTGTTCCATTGTTTTGTGCCCCATTCGGTCCACTATACCGTTTGTGCTCGAATTTCTTAAGCAGTACGTTATTATAGTTACGATGATGCATTATTGACGTTTTATTTACGTTATTTTTATCTTTACACGGGGGTTGTTTTCTGAGCTCATCCTAAGCTCGTAGCCTACGCTGTTTCCTCCAGCTTAGAGTTCATGCATGCATGTTCATTTTAGTTGACAGGTTACTCTGAGTTAGGCACTTTCGTAGGACTCTGGTCCTTTCTCTCATGTCCTAGAGCCACCCTGGTCACCGCCCTGCGTTTCTACGTCTCGGCATAGTCTAGCTGCTCGGAGTCGCCAGGTTCGCCCTTCCTTCTCGGTTGGCCCGATCCAGCTCCTTCAGAACATCTCTTTCTCTCCTCCATCATATTTTCTTCCTTATCCCCTGTGTTTTGTTAGGATGTTATTTTGTATTCATGCTTATCGAGACGGTTTTGGCTGGCCTAGGCCACCTCGGATCGCGTGGCCTTTCTCACCGCGTGCTTCATCACACGGCCAAGAGAGGTTCCAAGCGACCGCATATGAGCCACCCAGTGTAGGTCCTCCTTGCTCTCTTTCCCCTCCTTGGGGGGAGATACACTCGCTCATGTTGTCTCAGACAACCGACCTGAGCACCCTCCCTTCCCTCCCCCCCACGCGGGGGGATACGGGAGATAGCTAGAGGATGCTCAACGTCGGCTCGGCTCCATGCCGTTCTCCCCAGTAGAGTACCAGGGGGACCCAGACTCGGCTGCGCTCGGCTCTCCCCGGCTCTTGGGCCGCGCTTTCCTACCCTGAGTCACCACCCTTCCACTTCGGCAGACCAGGACCCCGGCACAGCCGGGTCCCAAGGCCCGGTGACACCATGTGGGCTCCGGCCTCATTACAAGGATACGCTTTTACATGCATGTTTACGTTTATATTTAACATCCATTATCTTAGTTAAAGTTGGCGGAGACCCCACTACCTACCCGGGATTTCCCACCTACTTATTCTAAATTTAAGTTATGACGGCGGGGTTATCAACCCCGCCATATTCTAATGGTCCCCTCCTGCTCCTCACCCGCCGCTACTCCTCGCTCCGGCGTAGGGATTAGGTGGTCTCCCTGATTCAGTGAATTTTTGCCCTCCGGCCGGAGACACATTGATTCAGGCTGTTCTACCGATCCTGTCGGATGACTCACCACATTACACGGTTGAAGAGCAGGTAGAGACTAACCCTTGTTATCTTTTAACTCCAGAGCACTCCGGCGTTATGATATATCACATCACAGACTTAGTCCAGGATGTTAGTGATGATACTCATGTGTCATTTCACTTACAGGTCACCCATTGTATGGAGTCGGGCTGTAACGCCGTGCTGCATGACCCTTGTGGGCACGAGGTCTGCCGGACCAATGCCACCTGTGCGATCCGGTACAACGAGTCTCTGGTTTGGCACCACGAGAGCTGCACAATCTGCTATGAGTTTGTTGACCAGGTCTCCTCCGGGGTGAGTAATGTTCCGAATACTACACTTTAATACAGTGATTTCATTGACCAATATGATCTGTGATATATCAATCATCTTACATTATAATTTAATCTTAAGATACCTTAAGTATTAATACTAACCCTCTCTTTCAGGGTGCCCAAGCGATCCGGGAGTCCGCCCTTTCCACCCTGAAGGCCTGGGTTGGTGGGTTTGGCCATAATGTGACTAAGGGCCAACCCTACATTTTGTCGAAGGAGATGGCCACCCTCATCTTACGTGGACCCGGAGGTGGTGGCTCCCTTGATTACCACCATCCAGGAGCAAGTGGCGCTAACCTCGGAGGAACCTACGACACAGGAGGTCCTACAAGAAGTAGCCGCACTGGACCTAGACCTCGAGCCCATGACGGTGGATGGCACAGGTAAGAATGTAAGTGAGGCAGGTTTGTTAGGGGCTCAAGGGCTTTCCTTGAGCCCATCTAGAGTTTCTTCCCCTACTACGTCTACTTCTTTCCAGGGAATCACCGGGGATGTTCAGTCGGTCAGACCGAAGTCCGCCCTGGTGATCCCTAAGTCAAAGGTAAGCGTGACTTTAAATAGCTCCAGAAGTCATTGTCGAAGAAGTCAGATTCTAGCCTTGCCCATAAGTCTTTGGCTCACCATCCCGGAGTGTACAAGGCTAAAATGGCTTCTTACTCAAAGGGTTCCAAGTCTAAGTCTTCTAAGGACAAGGCTCAGCTCTTCTCCTCTGACCCTGAGCCTACGACTTCCAAGGGAACCAGACCTAGGACTCCTAAAGAAAAGGTAGAACCTTCCCCTTTTGATCCAGACACCTTCTCTGCTAATATCTCCGCCAATATTATGCTGCAGATGGGCAGTTTGGTCGGGAACTTGGTGCAAACCAAGTTCCAGGAGATGTTTGTCCAACTTTCATCTTCTTTAGAGGAGTCAGGGCAGTCTATCCGAGCTATCTCTGACAGACTAGTTACTCAGGAGAACCTTATCGCAGGGCTCCGAGAGAACTCAGTGGCAGGACTTCCACAGCCCGGCACGGTAGCTCAAGTCATGCCGGACTCGTCTATCCTTCCCACGTTTACGGCAAGCAACCCCTGGAGAATTGCTTCCCACGCTCCCTTCGTAGACGGCATGCTAACGATTGAGGGCTGTGGAACTCGAAGGATTGAGTACTTTGAGTTTCATCCACAAGGATTGCAGCCCCCTTTCATTGGCTATGCTCGCCTTACAGAAGCGGCTATGAGAAGGGAAGACAAGATCCCGAAGGAGACTGTAATTCTCTCTTGGGATCACGCACAACATGAATGGCTACGTAACCTAGAGGAGTGGCAATGTGTCAACACCAAGGTTCAAGTCTTCAAGAGTGCCTTCACGATCTTCACTGTGGACGAGGAGACTCCCATCCCGTTCACATCGAAGGTAGCGGAGCTCACCCTGCAAACCGCGATGAAGGACGAACCAATGCCACAACTCCGGGAGATGGAACCAACATCCCTCCTGCTCCCCGGAACGGACGATCTTTGGGTAGATCTCCCAGCCACCTTTTCGGTGGGCAAACTGAAACCAGACTGCGCCATCTCTCAGTTCAGCGAGAGATTACCCAGGCTGTCAGGCAACCTCATCCAGGCTGAGTTTGATGCCAGGATGAGGCTGTGCAGATCCCTCAATTCACTAGTAATGACGGAAGTATCGGCTCTAATCTACGGAGAAGAGCCGCTATTCAAAATCATTGCAAAGTCACAATTGTACTCGATGCAATATGACTTGTATGATTTCGTCATAGCTAGGCAAAATTGTAGGAAACATTTACTGGCAGAGGCCACTATCCGACATGAGCCTAACAAGCTCTTAGCCTCATCCATTTGGGGCGCTGACCTCTTCCCAGCCTCGGTAGTGAAAGAAGTTCACTGCGAGGCAGTTAGGTTCAATCAGAGCCTAAGGGTTTGCTGGGGTTTGGTCAGCAAACGAAAATCGGAGTCGGCCGCATCAAACCAAAAATCGAAGAAGAAGCCTAGGAAATTCCAGCCTTTCCAGGCTTCCCAACAGCAGACGGTAGTGCAGGCTGTTCGGTATCACAAGTACCGCAACCAACCACTTCCAAGGTGCAGCTGCAACAACAGTTTGTGCTGCTAACACAACCGCCTCAGTAGGCACAGGCTCTGACCTCCTTCGCTGTCTCCCCTGCTCTCAACCCAATCTTTGATGGTCAGTCCTTTCAGCCCTTCAACAGGTTTGGCAGGGGTAGCAGGGCAAGAAGCGCTTTCCGCCAACGGGGCACCGGAAGAGCCTCTAACCGAGGTAAGGGTTCCCGGGGAGGACGTGGGGCACGCCCTTCCCCGAACCAGTGAGAATCCTCAGGTAGGAGGGAGACTGTTCCTCTTTCGTCACCAATGGAGGTTCAGCAAATGGGCCCAAAGTATTGTGTCCAAAGGTCTAGGGTGGAGCTGGCTCAAAGGTCTTCCTCCATCCAAAACCTTTCATCAACAACCAACAGCGGAATTGATAGAATACTCTCAAGAACTCCTTCAAAAAAGAGTAATGTCAAGAGTCAAACATTTAAAATTTCAAGGTCGCTTGTTCAGCGTGCCAAAGAAAGACTCATACAAACGAAGAATAATTCTAGACTTGTCCTGTCTAAACTTATTCATTCGTTGCGACAAGTTCCGAATGCTGACCATTTCGCAGGTGCGGACCTTACTTCCCCGTGGGGCTGTCACCACCTCTATAGATCTTACAGACGCATACTATCATCAGTAGCAAGACACTTCCGCCCATTCCTAGGCTTCAAGCTAGGAAACTAGGCATTCTCCTTCAAAGTAATGCCTTTCGGACTCAATGTAGACCCCAGGATATTTACAAAACTGGCGGAGACAGTCGTTCAAGAACTGAGGTCTCAAGGGATAATGCTAGTAGCTTATCTGGATGATTGGCTCATTTGGGCCACAAGCATCGAAGAATACCACAAAGCAACGCTCAAAGTGATCCAGTTTCTGGAACACCTGGGGTTCCAGATAAACAAGACCAAGTCCCAGCTAACACCGAAGTCTCGCTTTCAGTGGTTAGGCATTCAATGGTACTTGAAATCTCACACTCTATCAATTCCGCCGTTGAAGAGAAGAGAAATAGCCAAGGCAACCAGACAATTTCTCAAGTGCAAGCAGACGTCCCGGAGGAACCAAGAAAGAATCTTAGGCTCTCTCCAGTTTGCTTCAGTAACGGATGTTCTTCTAAAAGCCAAACTGAAAGACATAAACCGCGTTTGGCGCTCAAGAGCAAACAACAGATCCCGAGACAAGCTAGCCACTATCCCGGCGATCTTATGAAAGAGACTCCGCCCCTTGACGGAGATCAAGAATTTGTCAAAGACAATTCCCCTCCAATTCCCTCCACTGGCACTAGTGATCTACACAGATGCGTCACTAAGCGGCTAGGGAGGATACTCACAATACAAAAAGGTACAGGGAACCTGGTCCCTACCATTCCGCCAGCTTCATATCAATGTACTGGAACCTATGGCAGTGTTCCTCACCCTGAAAAAGCTTCATCCAGCCAAGAAATCTCATATCAAACTGGTGCTGGACAGTGCAGTTGTAGTACACTGCATCAACAGGGGAGGCTCCAAGTCGAGCTATGTGAACCATGTCATGATAGCCATATTTTCACTGGCAGCCAAGAACAAATGGCACCTGTCCGCCACCCATCTAGCGGGGGTAAGGAACATAGTAGCGGACTCGCTATCACGTTCAGTCCCACTGGAGTCAGAGTGGTCCCTGGACAGGCAGTCATTCAGTTGGGTCTGCCAACAAGTCCCAGGGCTTCAGGTAGATTTCTTCGCCACAGAGTCGAATCACAAACTCCCTTGTTACGTGGCCCCCAACCTGGACCCTCTGGCTTATGCCACGGATGCCATGGCTATAGATTGGAATCAGGGGAAGAAGATTTACATCTTTCCTCCAGTGAATCTTCTCTTGAAGGTTCTGAACAAGCTCAGGACATTCAAGGGACACATTGCTCTAATAGCCCCCAATTGGCCCAAGAGCAACTGGTTCCCACTTCTACTGGAATTGGGACTCCGACCTCAACGGATTCCCAATCCCAGACTATCATACCTAGTACAAACGAGGACTGTGTTCGCTTCCTCAGGAATTCAGAAAGCCCTAACTTTATGGACTTCATGAAGTTTGCGGCACAAAGAGATGCCAATATCGACCCTAAGAATATCTTATTCCTAGAATCGAATAAACGGGAATCGACCCTACGTCAATATGACTCAGCAGTTAAAAAACTAGCTATATTCCTGAGGAATTCAGATACACAAACCATGAAAACCAATCTGGCCATATCCTTTTTCAGGACACTGTTTGAGAAAGGTTTAGCAGCTAGTACTATTACTGCTACTAAATCTGCACTCAAGAAAATCTTCCAGTTTGGATTCAAAATAGTTCTAACAGACTCTTATTTTTCATCTATCCCTAAGGCCTGTGCTAGACTCAGACCATCAGAGAGACCCAAGTCTGTGTCATGGTTCTTGAATGATGTCCTCTAATTAGCCTCGGACAATAATAATAACTCATGTGACTTTTTACCCCTCCTGAGGAAAACATTATTCCTTTTAAGTCTGGCCTCAGGAGCCAGGGTATCTGAACTGTCGGCTCTATCTAGAGACTCTGGTCATATAGAGTTTCTCCCTTCAGGAGAAGTGCTACTTTCTCCAGATCGTCAATTTCTAGCTAAAAATGAGGACCCACTGGATAGGTGGCCCCCCACTTCCACAGGACCCGTCCTTATGTCCAGTTACTACCCTAAGAGCATACCTAAATAGAACTGCCCTAAGATCTTCAGGCCCTCTATTTATAAGGGAAAAAGGAGGCACCATTTCCTTAAAAGGAATTAGGCAGCAAATCTTATATTTTATTAAACAAGCCAACCCAGAGTCCTTTCCTCGGGTACATGACATTAGGGCAGTAGCTACCTCTATCAACTACTTTCAACATATGAATTTTGATGATCTGAAGAAGTACACAGGCTGGAAATCTCCGACAGTATTTAAACGCCATTATCTTAAGTCCTTAGAAGCCCTTAAATTTCCAGCAGTGGCAGCGGGAAACACAGTTTCTCCTGACACTGCTTGAGTAGTAGTAAGTAGTTTAACCTAGATCTCTCCTTTCTACCTGCCTCGCTGACATTCTTGCCGTGGCTCAGCCACCATGTAGCCTTATTGTACCTTGGATGCCACATGTTTTATATATTGTGATATTTCCTTGTGTTTTGTTCTTAGGATTAGTCACAGTTTAGGTTTACATTCTTGTTTACTGTTAAGTATTAACCATTTGGTATTATCTTTACTGTTAAGGTTTCAATTGCCCTTTGTTACTCAACTTGTAACCTTATCCTTAGATTATAGCAATTAACCTTAATTGTTTTTTATTATCCTACATATTCCTTGTGTACTTCCTTATTCCAAGCTTATGTGGCCATTTCTCTGGTACTATTTCACGTAGCGACAGGGGCTGAGCCCAGAAAAGGGATTTTGACGAAGGAAAAATCTATTTCTGGGCGTCGCCCAGTGAAATCCCACCCTTCTGTATACCCCCCCTTGGCCCAAGCTTGGGTACTATCTGCAGGAATGACGTCAGAGGCGCTAGCCATAACGGTAGCGAGGAGTGGGCCTTAGGTCGGCTCCTCTATAGTTGAGGGATTTTGAAGAGGGATGAATCTAAATGGCAGAGGACCTCTGGTAGTGGTTTCACTCGCCCCAGAAACCATACCAACACCTTAAAATAAGGTGAGCGAACCAGAATATTCTGGCATTTCCATATTAGCTTTTTTCTCTGGTATTATAGCAATATTTTACCTTAGAAATGTGTGCTAAAGGGACATTTCACTGGGCGACACAGGCCCTTTCCCAGAAATAGATTTTTCCTTCCTCAAAGTGAATTTGCAGTTATTAGCTTGGTAATACTGGGAAATATCTTTACGTTTTCCTTTAGCCCTTTTCACAGGTTTTTATAAATAGTGTTTGTAGATGGAAGAGAAAGCATTTGATTTGAATAATATCAGAAAACTGAAATCATTTGAATATGAAATATCTCACGTTTTCTGTTACCCCTTTTCACAGGTTTTATAAATAAGTGCTTGTAGATGGAAGAGAAAGCATTTGATTTTAATTATATTAGAGAACTGAAATCGTTTGAATATAAATTATCTCAAGTTTTCCGTTACCCCTTTTCACAGGTTTTATAAATAAGTGTTTGTAGATGAAAGAGAAAGCATTTGATTTGAATAATATTAGAGAACTGAAATCATTTGAATATGTAGATCAGCGTTCTATAACCAGCATAATACCACAAAATTCCAAAGGGTCCTAGGTTAGAATGCATCGTAAATCTAGGATGACAATGAAACTGTGCCAAAAAGACGTTTATTTCTGAATAACGTCAACCAACTCCTTATCGAACTATTTTAAGAAAATTGTCCGATATGAGGATAGGGTGAAAAGTGATACCTAGAAGTAGTGGTTTCCAACCTTTTCTAATTCTCGCCCCCTTTATTGAAGGGCACATTTTTTGCCCCCCACCCCCCACCCCCCACCCCTCCTTAAATACTGTATTTTACTGGCATAGTCGGCACATGTCAATAATTCACTATAATAATATATAATATATATATATATATATATATATATATATATATATATATATATATATACATATATATATATATATATACTATATATATATATATATATATATATATATATATATATAATATATACACACATATATATATATATATAATATATATATTATATATATATACATATATATATATATATAGTATATATATATATATATATATATATGTATATATATATATATATATATATATATATATATATATATATATATATATATAGATCTATATGTAGATCTATATATATATATAATATATATATTATATATATATATATATATATATATGATAATATATAATATTGCACCAGTCACTGTAGTGTAATCAGCACAATTTTCATATTTGCAAGACGTGACCTTCTTTATCTTTTATAATTTTTTTAATAATTAATTCCTTTATATAGAATTTGAAATGATTTGTATATTTAGAGACAACTAAATTTCATATTTATAGCTGAAAAATGTTCTCAGTATTTTGAAATCATGAATTCCATCATAATTAATAGTTTTCAGATATAGTAATCCCCTTTATTAAGCATTTGCGCGCCCCCCGCCCCTGGCAGCCCTTCGAGCACCCCCAGGGGGTTGGGCGCGCCCCACAGGTTGGAAACCTGCCTTAAAGGAAATTACTTAAGCGTTAAACGTAGATAAGGCATTGGAGAAAATGACATGGAGATGACTTGGATATGTCATCTTCAAGCAATCCCCTCCCCCTTCCTTGGGTTCTTGGGTAGTACGTGATGGCTTCAGCTGAGGTCCTGTGGACTAGAAGCGCTGGAAGCCCCAGACCTACTTGGAGGGGAATTATGGGGCGAGGGGCTGGAGATTAATGAAATTTGTAGAAGATGATGCTGCGGAAAGGAATGAATTGTGGAGTTTTAGAGACGTCCTGTGCGTTGTATGTTGTTAAAGATGGTGGTGATGATGATAACATTATTCTGCACTGTCAATAGATCGTTAAATATGAAATTGATATTTCGAAGATTATACGTGCAAGCGAAAGAGTGTACAGTGAGTATAGTATATATATATATATATATATATATATATATATATATATATATATATGATATAGTATATATATATATATATATATATATATATATATGTGTGTGTGTGTGTATGTTGTGTGTGTGTGTGTGTGTGTGTGTGTGTGTAGAATCTACTGGTCACTTTTTTTACCAGATACATATGCAACTATAATAACCACAATGCCCTCTTAACTTCCTGAATTCTTTGCTCTTTTTCGGATACGGTTCTAACTACAAAGCCTGAAGATCCTAATTCCGAGAAGTTTTTTTGAAGATATTGTGATGTCAGGTACCGGGAAACGAACCAAGGTCTCATTATCACACAGAGGTCAGGTCGGCAACGCGACCTCTGTGATTATGGGACCAGGGTTCGTTTCCCGGTACCGGACATCACAATTTCTTCAAAAATTTCTTTGAACTTGGATCATCAAGCTTTGTAGTGACAAACATATCCAAAAAGAGCAAAGAATTCAAGAAGATAAGAGGGCATTCTGGCCATCACAGTTGCATATATATATATATATATATATATATATATATATATATATATATATATATATATATATATATATATATATATATATATATATATATATATATATATATATATATATATATATATATATATATATATATATATATATATATATATATATATATATATATATATATATATATATATATATATATATATATATTCACAAGTGACGTCTTATGTTCGCAAATATTACAAACGTTTGATATATACGCTGTGTGTGTATGTATGTATACATATATTAAGTTTGTATGGAAAGATGGTTTAATAGCAGTAACATCCACTTCAGATGGTTTAGAGAGATATTTCATGAATGGAAAAATGACAGAAGCAAGAAGTTAAACATGAAGAAAGTAATACTCACTGTGCTTTTTTCTTTCTTTTTCTACACGTGCTAAAGAGACATTTCCAACAGTTGCAGTTTACACAGCTTTTCGCCATTCATTGTTAATCCTTCGAATGCTGAGGTTTCTCGGAAAGCATTCCTTCACTCGAAGGGCAAAACACATTTAAACAATCCACTGGTTTTAAACTCAGTGAAAACAAAGAAAGAAGGGAAATAGAAGAGGGAATCGGACAACAAGGGACTCTACTTTTTCGTCGAAGCGAACGAGCCCTGTACACAAACGCCTCACCTGTGGGCATTTCCCATTTCCTCAAGAGCTCTCGTCCAATCCATCCAATTCTCCTACAAGTGATGGAGGCTCTGATGAAAAGCGTAATCAGCTTCTCTTGGAGGAAGATCTCCAGAAGACTCTCTCTCTCTCTCTCTCTCTCTCTCTCTCTCTCTCACACACACATACACATTTTTCTTTTGGGTGTCAAGTACTCATTTGGAAACACGTATAGGAATAAAGGCGCCGAGGAAACCATTCCCATTCATTGTGTTTTCATATTATTATTAGGCCTAAGCTGAGGAGATAGGTCGTTTTGTAGGAATAGTCCTGCTGTGGAAATGGTACGGCTACAGATACGAAGTATGATGGTTGTAAGGGGGCGCTCAAGAATAGAAGGTTATACAGTCGCTCAAACACACATACACAATATACATATATTATATATATATATATATATATATATATATAATATATAATATATATATATATGTATATATATTATAAAATACATACATGTATATACAGATAGATAATAGATAATAATTCACATTACATTAGGAGTAACTTACAACCAAAGAGAAACAATTACATGTGATAAGGCCTGCTACCCTGACTAGGGTTCAGATATATGCATTTGAACCCCAAAAGGCTTATCATACTCAGGATAAGAGGATTTATCTTATATCATTCCCTTATAGTGCAAGTTGTTCCTATGGTAAAGCAAAGTAGATATGAACAAGCTGTTTCTGCTACTTAATGTTTAAAAGTGTAAAGCTGACCAACTATCATACGTAGCAAGTCAGCTAAGATAATATAGATGGGTTGATGTAGCTGCAACGTATTGAACTGAATTCAGTGGCAATATGTGTAACATGAATAGAACTCAGCTTATTGTATCTATCTAGACTGACGAATGGTTATGGTCATTTTTGAGGCCTACTTTGAAGATAGAGAAAACATATGTGTAATTGGTACAAACTACTTTATATATATGTATATGTATGAGTATATATTTATGTATATACATAAGTACTTGTCGGGGTGTGTACACACACGCATATATATATATATATATATATATATATATATATATATATACATATATATATATATATATATATGTCTTAAAAATTCACAGTAGATGCACGTGACTTCATAAATAAGCGAATTCCACAGGAAAATGATAGTCAGAAATCCAAGCGCTTTCGTCTTTACTCAGACATTGTCTGAGTAAAGACGAAAGCGCTTGGATTTCTGACTATCATTATCCTGTGGAATTTGCATATATATATATATAACTTTGCGTGCGTGAGGGCATATGAAATAAAATGTGTTTTTCTTATGAAGATCACCCAGTTCCTTGCGACTGCCAGAGTTATGTTATACTATTGCCTTAGATATCTGCCAACACTAATGCAGTCACCTCTAAAGTGAAGTCATGCCCTTTCACTTTTGCTTCACTGAAAGCAAAATTCCCAGCTTTCTGTCCTTCAAGCATACCCACCCTTTTACCGCCACAGTTGAAGTAGCATAATTGTGGTGGGTGGGGCTCAGTCAACGAATTGTACATGATAAAAGAAAAAAAAAAATTTTCCATGATTTCATCAGAAGCTGATGACTTCCATTGTAAACGAGGCAGCAGTCGCCAGATTATTGTTGCATTTCAGCCACCCACTTTTGCGAGGAATTATAGCTTTTCGATTCCATAAAATCAGCGTGATCAAAGTTGGTATTTTATTGCGTTGCCGTATAAATGGGAACTGATTGGCCATATTCTCGATTTAATGTACGGTTATTCATTCCAAAGCGTAAGTTCAGTGGTCACATCACAGAAGTGGAACCTTTAATATATTATTCTTTATGATACGTTACTATTTTATGAACGTGAGATCGCCAGAAATGGCAAAATTTCTTCATTATATATATATATATAATATATATATATATATATATATATATATAATATATATATATACATATATATATATATATATATACAAGGGGATTTTTTTATATATAGATTTATACCATCAGAATATATATTTACCCAGGAATTATATAGTTATATACACCAGAGAGATTATACTATTAATCATATATGATATATATTAAAGGATATATATATATCTATATACATATATATATATATATATATATATATATATAATATAGGATTTATATATAATATATATTAATATCTATATATATATATATTATATATATATATATATATATATATATATATATATAATGTATATATATAATATATATATATATATATGTGTGTGGTGTGTGTGTGCGTGCACGTAAGTATGTATGCATGCATAAGTGAAGGTCATAACAATGAAATAAAATATAAAGAATTATACTTATAACATAAGGCAGTATATAAAGGACCCCCCACTGTGGTCCCTGAGCACATATCTATTTCATTCTCAACATTAACCGAGGCCCCTCTCTCTCTCTCTCTCTCTCTCTCTCTCCTCTCTCTCTCTCTCTGTTCTCTCTCTATCTCTCTCCTCTACCTCGCTCGTTATATCATTTCTTTCTCTCAGCTGCCGCCTCTTACATTAAGGAAAATGAGTTCAAACACTAATGGCAGGGAAGGGCGTCGTGAATGAGCTCCCACTTTCTTTCTCCCCCCCTCCCCCCCCTCCCCCTCCCCCTCCCCCGCTCCCCCTTCCCCCACTTTGTTCTCTGTGCATTGTGTGTAACAGGAACCGTTTCGGAAAAACAGACCTGAAAACTGAAGGAAAAAAAATAAAAGGGGGGGGGGAGGTGGGGATGCTGATCCCAGTGGGCGACATCCTCATAATACGGGAGTTTAAGATGATGGATCATTATGATGAGCGTGTGTGTGTGTGTGTGTGTGTGTGTGTTTTTCTGCGCTAACGCTCCGAAGTGGTGAATTGAGACTCTCTCTCTCTCTCTCTCTCTCTCTCTCTCTCTCTCTCTCTCTCTCTCTCATTACGGGAGATAATTCAGTGTATATTCAGGTATACTCGGGAAGAAGTATTGCTTATGAAATAATAAGCGGTGCTGAACCCCATGCCTTTACGACGCTTCTTTGTACGTATTGCGAATCAACTTTAAGCTTTTATTATAAATGCGAATCACTCACGTTTGGCTGTTATTCGGTCAGTCTTTAAAACAGCAGGTGAAAATGAGCGTTGCTTATTTCGAGATGCGTCTTTTCAGTGATAGTGTTCAACGTTTTGATGTAAGTTGAAGTGAATTATTACATCTCTGTCTAGTTCCTTATTTTTATATTTCTCTTTCTAACCGATAGAATGAAGGCATTTAAATTCATGTCCATAGTCCCAAAATATGTATATATATATATATATATATATATATAATATATATATCATATATATATATATATATATTAAAATATTTTAGAGTTTTAGCTTTAATTCAAATTTTAAAACCTTTTCGTATGTCTTTGTGTTTTCTTTCTGTACTTTGATTTTAATATGGTGTTAGTAATCTATAGTATGTTTACCTTCCGCCGCTTATACACAATTACTATTATAACTCGTTCATGATTTCAGTCCAGAAGATGTATCGAGAGACACGAAACGTCGGCCTATGAATAAATGGGATATAGATAAGAGCGTCTATCCTTTACTCCAATACGGGTATTAATATATATATATATAGACATATATATAATTCAAATATATACGTATGTAGTAAAGTGGGACCAGTAGATTCTAAATATAATACATACACACACACACACACACACACACATATATATATAATATATATATATATATATATATATATATATATATATATATATATATCTATAGATATATATATATATATATATATATATATATATCTATATATATATATATATATGTGTGTGTGTGTGTGTGTGTGTGTGTATGTATTATATTTAGAATCTACTGGTCACTTTACTACATACGTATATAATTTGAATTATATATATGTATATATATATTATATATTAATACCCCGTATTGGAGTAAAGGATAGACGCTCTTTTCTATATCCTATTTATTCATAGGCCGACGTTTCGTGTCTCTCCATACATCTTCCAGACTGAAATCATGAACGAGTTATAATAGTAATTGTGTATAAGCGGCGGTAGGTACACATACTATAGATTTACTAACACCATATTAAAATTCAAAGTACAGAAAGAACACAAAAGACATACGAAAAGGTTTTAAAATTTGAATTAAAGCTAAAACTCTAAAATATTTTAATTAAATATTTTAGACAAACAGGGCACCCACCCACATCAGCAGTGCGGAAAGGAATGACACCAGGTACCGAAACAGGAGGGGTAGGGCGGGGGGAGGGTGTGAAAAGCAGTCTAAAACACGTGGATTAAGCAATGAATAGTTCGTTAGTAGAAGTTTATTGATTAAGAGTGTGAACCGTTAATCATAATAGATTCAAGAGTAGTTAATTGCTCAGTATTTTGGGTTTTATCTATAATGCTAAAGTCTTTGGGATCTATGTGCTTTTTGCAAATTTTTTGGTTTTTGATAATTGATCAGGGTTAGACGTCGACTCTCTCGTCTACAGCTAACACCTTGATGAGAGCAGATCCGGACTTTTAGCAGCCTGTTGGTAGATCCGACGACGTATGAGCCGAGATCACAACTAGGACATTTGTATTTACAAATCACCCTCGACATTAGTAGTGGGTTGATCTTGTCCTCGATCTGGAGCAGGGATCTAATAGAGACGGGGAGTTCACAGAATTCACTTTAGAGCGGGTAATTAATTGGCTATTGATTCATTTCATACATTTTCCCCCTTCAAGTAAGATGGGGAATCTGGCTCATAAACAGTTGGGGGTCACTAAGAACACCAGGTGACGGATTAGGTTTTAAATTCAAGAGTACCTATCCTTTACTTCAGTGTGGCTTATATGAGTACGTGTTCCTGTGCTAGTGATGTATGGTAATATTATATATATATATATATATATATATAATGATATATATATATATATATATATATATGTGTATGTATATGTATATTAATTGATTGTATTGTATATATATATATGTTTATCGTATGTATATCTGTAATATACGTATATATATTTATTTATATATATATATATATAGAGAGAGAGAGAGAGAGGAGAGAGAGAGAGAGAGAGAGAGAGAGAGAGAGAGAGAGAGAGTGGTCACATTGTAAATAATACAAACACACTCAGTAAAGTTGAGTTATTTAGTAGTGGTGTATCTCGTTATAGTTGCCAAAAAAATTGTTTGAACCCCGATCAGTGCTCATAGGTAAAAAAAAAAATGTATGCACTTAAGATCTAGCAGCTACAGAATATTTATCTTTGATTTTCTTATTTAATTCCTGGTATATATGTAGAGCAATATTCGTCATTTAGCTTTTGGACGCTGTTCCAGCTGTCGGATCTTTAGCATTGCACAATTCTTCAAAGAATTATATCGTTAACTGAGATTTTATTTTATAATATCTTAGTGAGCGAGGTATATTTATGTAAGTAACAGTGCGTGAAATACTTATCGTAACAAAAAACATTATTATATCAGGAATATGAAGATTAAGATGGATTTTAGTTTTCTATGTAAAAACTATTCATTCGTGAGAATGAAAAGGCAATTTAATCTATTATGGAACTGATAAACTATATTGTTTGGGAATTGTGTAAGCCTTTCCACCTCGTCTGCTTACTCAAAAACGTTAATAAGATGCTAAATATTGCATTACGTTAAAGCTTGGGCCAGTGACGAGCTCATTAGAACATTATATGCTGAAAATCCACAAACAGAATTCAATCATCAGAATCCAAGCGGTGAACATTTTCACCCGTTGCTGAATAACCACTGGTTCCATGCAACGTAAAAACACCATACAAACAAACATCGTTTGCTTCTTATTGGAATAAAAAACTACTCCACATGTGTTTCTTGCGTCTCGAAAACTGTGCAAATCTCACAGTCAGCTCTAGGAATATAACCAGGACCTCCGTGTTTGCACTTGTAGAACCAAGAGGACTTTTACCATTGTATGGTTAGATCTAGGAGGACTTTCGCTATTCTTTTATTAGGGCTGGAGGAATATCGTTATTGCTCTGCTGTAGTTCTGAGGACTCTCATTATAGTCCTACCAGGATTAGGAAGACCTCCGTTATTGCTGGAGGAAATTTAGAAAGATTCAAATTATTGGCTGAGTAAGTGTCGAAAACCCCGATAGTAGTCTTTATTTAATTGCTATCTTTATTACTTTTGTGCAAAGACTAATTAGGCTGGAAACTAATCACCGAATCAAGTCTTGTTCGTTTGAATGTTGTTATAATAACATTTATGCATTACGAAATAGACTGATCATCAATGACTGAAATTAGTGCTTAAGGCTTCCTTTCTGAAGTCCTCCTAGGCCGAGGTCACCTAGCCAAATTATATCAGACATGTTACATCAACAAGATGCTGGAAGATGCGGAGATGAGCAATTCTGAATTCTGAATAGAAAGTGTTCAGTGTGAAGATGTTGCAATAATTGCTACAGAGAGAGAGAGAGAGAGAGAGAGAGAGAGAGAGAGAAATGGAGGCTTGCTGTTGTTTGTGAGACGAAAATAAGATTACGTATCAATGTGGCCACTGAAAGCCTTGCTTCATGCGTACTGTTTTGAAGCTGACGTCTCCTTTGTAAGACTTTCCTTATCCTTGGAAATTTGTTAGACATTTATCACAAACATACCTCCAAATTTCTAAGGGGCTGATATACATAAGCACTAATTTCATGAATCAGTAAATTTAAACTAAATAAGGACATCTTGAACCGAAACTTAAATAAAGGCGGATTCATCACTGCCTTTGTTGGTGGAAGTCAGCTCTCTTGCCTTTCGAGTCCTTGTCTTTGCATTCTTTTGGCAAGGGCTATTCACGGACATTGGGTTGCTTTCCTGTTGTCCGTAGCCTAAGAGAAAAACAAAAGCTCTAGGGGAGGTTGTGCTAACCTTCGTCCTCACATAAGTCATTTACTATCCACTAGGTCCCTGTGGTATCTTGGTTACTTGTCTAGATTCGGTTTCTGTTTCCAGATCTGGTTTCTTGTCTAGATTCGGTTTCTGTTTCCAGATCTGGTTTCTTGTCTACTTATAGTTTCTTGCCTAGATTGTGTTTCTCATCTAGAGATCCAGTTTCTTACTATATCCACTTTCTTGTCTTGGTCCAGTTTCTCACTAGAGCTGGTTTCTTGTCCAGATCCAGTTTCTTACTAGACCCAGTTTCTTCTCCAGGTCCAGTTTCTTCTTACAAGATCTGGATTCTTGTCCAAATCCAGTTTCTTACTGGATCTGGTTTCTTGTCCAGATCCAGTTTTTCACTAGACCCAGTTTCTTCTCCAGGTCCAGTTTCTTCTTACAAGATCTGGATTCTTGTCCAAGTCCAGTTTCTTACTAGATCCGGTTTCTTGTCCAGATCCAGTTTCTTATTAGATCTGGTTTCTTCTCCAGGTCCAGTTTCTTCTTACAAGATCCGGATTCTTCTCAAAGTCCAGTTTCTTACTAGATCCGGTTTCTTGGCCGTGTCCAGTTTCTTACTAAATCCTGTTTCTGGACTAGGTCCAGTTTCTTACTAGATCCAGTTTCTGGACTAGGTCCAGTTTCTTACTAGATCCAATTTCTGGACTAGGTCCAGTTTCTTACTAGATCCAGTTTCTGGACTAGGTCCAGTTTCTTACTAGATCCAGTTTCTGGACTAGATCCAGTTTCTGGACTAGGTCCAGTTTCTTACTAGATCCAGTTTCTGGACTAGGTCCAGTTTCTTACTAGATCCGGTTTCTTGTCCAGGTCCAGTTTCTTTATAGATCTGGTTTCATGACTAGGTCCAATTTCTTTCTAGATCCTGTTTCTGGTCCAGGTCCAGTTTCTTACTATATCCTGTTTCATGACTAGATCCAGTTTCTTACCCAGGTCCAGTTTCTTACAAGATCCTGTTTCTTGTCCAGGTCCAGTTTCTAGACTAGTACCTTACTCGATCCAGTCCCTTGTCCAGGTCGTTTCTTACAAGATCTGGTTTCTTGCCTAGGTCCAGTTTCTTACTAGATCCAGTTTCTTGTCCAGATCCAGTTTCTTACTAGATCCTGTTTCTTATCCAAATCCGGCTTTTTGTCCAGATCCAGTATCTCACTAGATACAGTTTTCAGTCCAGATCCGCATTGAAACCTATAGACTGAAAGCTTTCCATTCTACACTAATGACAGAATAAACTTATGACAGAATAAATTGCTTACCCAAGAATAAAAGCATTCGATTTATACAGGGCCATTTGAACCAATTTGATTACGACCTTTAAACCCTCAGTTTTGTCATAACTCCTTACAAATCAGTTCCTAAATCCTGTAATTTTATAAAGAAGAAAGACACGTACGTAAATACTTCCATTTCATACGATATATATATATATATATATATATATATATATATATATATATATATATATATATATATATATATATATAGATATATATACAGATATATATATATATATATATATATATATATATATATATATATCTGTATATATCTATATATATAGATATATATATATATATGTATATATATATATATATATATATATATATATATATATATATATATATATATATATATATATATTTAGTAGTTTCCGTCGAGGAGTTCAGAAGCTCAGGACGTATTGCAGTCTCACCTGGGGATCGTTTTCCATTCCTTCAAGGATCTCCCTCAATCCTTGTATTCGTCTTTCAAGTGATGGAAGTCCTGATGAAAGGCTTACTCGGCGCCCGAAAGACGAGGATCATCTCTCTCTCTCTCTCTCTCTCTCTCTCTCTCTCCTGTGTTCTATTGTAACAGTTCCCCTCTCCAATATACCGCCCACAAAGATACGCGGTATCAAGGAGTAATGTTGCCATTAATCTTATCTTTGTGTTGTTCATTCGTCTAACTTTGCCTTCCATATTAATGCAGTTTTACGAAAATGTTTTGCAATTACAGTAATGGGGCAGTTGTCCGTAAAATATGACGGTATTTAAGCGAACTAAGAGTTAAACGTGTTTATGAAGTGTATTATACTAACGGGTTTATATATAGTGTGTGTGTGTGTGCACATAAACGTATATATGTATGTATATTTATAAATGTAATGTATCGATGTGGCATGTTAATAGTGCGTAATTGTTTTGATTTTTCTTTGGACATTTATACGGACTGTATTACATGATAAGCTTTGTCTTACAGGATATATATGTGTATATATATGTGTAATGATATATATATATATATATATATATATATATATATATATATATATATGTATGTGTGTGTGTGTATTGCACCATTGTCTCTTGGAAGTTACCTTCTAAGACCTGTGTTTTGGGTTTGAATGAGTTGAATCTTTTAAAAAATAATGATTCAGCCGTGATCAAGGAACTGCAGGACATATAATTCGGAGATAATTGGTGTATGCCCCCTGAACTGTTTAGTTTTGTGTGAAGTTATTGTGAATTGATCATTCCTAATTTTTTCACTCTCATACATTTCGGAAATAATGACCTGAAATATAAACTTTTTTCGTATTTTCATATGAATTTAAATTTCAGTGTATTTCAAATTATTCACGGCTTTCAAATATGATTCCAGTTCAGGTGGTCATATATACGATCCGGGAAGTATAATTCTCACTGAAAGGTTCCAGTTACTTCGTGAAATATTCTTATAGTATCCTCATTGAGACAACTGCCAATAGTTCTTTTTGCCTTATGAAATCAAATCACTTCCAGAAAGCTTCCCGGATGGATATAAACAGCGAATTTGGGTATAAAGGCCAACGCATTGTGAAGCGCCTCAGTGGTGTGGTTGATATGGTCTTTACTTGCCACCTCGGTGGCCGCAAGTTCGACTCTCGACCATTCCGTTGAGAGGGGTCAGAGATGTTTATTTCTGGTGATAGAAATTCACTCTCGACGTGGTTCGGAAGTCAAGTAAAGCCGGTTCCATGCAACGCAAAGACACAATACAAACAAACAAACAAAAAAAACAACGCATTGTCAAATAGCCATATATGGCGGTTTTCGTCTTGATGAAAAGAGCCGTAAGCATGTTCAAAGTAGTTGAATCCGATAAAAAGAGCTGTAAGCATTTCATAGTAGCCGAATCCCTAAGCCATCCTACCACAATGTCTTGTAAAAGAAATTTTTCATATAAACAAGCCACGATTTTTTTTTTTTTTTTTTTTTAATCATTGAGGTCGTCATTAACACCAAATGTTACCATTACCCGACAGGTCGCACTATATTGGAGATGAAAGATTAAATAATGGACACCTGGAAAATGAATTTCAGCATCTGCAACTACCATGGATACAATATTACAAAAGCCAAGGGTTTGTGTGTCATTCACAAACATTGACGAGGCGTTTAGTCTCCTCTGCAGCCTGTGACCCATAGTGAAGATACTTTGAAATCGTTTGTGAGTTATGCTCTAATCTCAAATGCAGGGATATATTACATAACATGACAGCTGGATTTGGATATCTCAGAGGGTGGCACGTCTCGAGTTATTTATTCTCTACTCTTTGATCCTTTGGCTTTATCCTTCCAGCCTGGATTTCGCAACCTGAACAGGATACAATGCCCTTATGAGAAGTGAACAAACTGAACCAAGAGAAAATAAATAGGTCTCGTGATGAGTAGACTGATTTTGGTAAACAAACAGGAGAAATATTGATCACTGAACTAAAGTCTTAGGTAATAGAATAGGAAATTGACTGGATAATTGTTCCACTCTAGTGCTGTATTTTTCAAAACTAAATAAACACTGGCAGATCGATGCTTCAATCTATTCATTTATGACAATCTCACCAGAGTTCATGATGATATTCTTCGTAGGTTTAATCCTTATTTTCAAAATAAACTACGCGTTTTATCCAGCTGCGTCAAAACCATTTGGGAGGATGGACTTTCTAAAATGCTTCATACTCTTTCTTTTTAGTTTAGATGTCCGTTGATTTTTGGCAGATGAAATTAAACGGAGTTTATAAAACATTTTAGATTTATGGACGTAACCCTAACTTCCTCAAAAGTTGACCCATAAATGTGTAATCGACGCAATAACGAGGGGGAACTTGAACAAGATCATTTATCTTAAAAGGTTCTTTGGCATAAATGTACCAATTCATTACAGTTAAAAATATAAAGCAAATATTATACAAAAAGGCTAAAAAAAAATGTAGATAATTCGGCTACGGAGAGAGAAACGACTTTTGTAACGGGAGAAACATTAAAAGAACCTCGTCCATTTCATCAACTAGCAGGAGTGGCTTTTATGACCTTTTCCCCCGGAGCACCAAGAGGTAAAGAAAGGCTTTTCATGACGGGAGAGATTTCTCTCAATCCTGTGATGGCTTTTGTAACTAAAACTTTTCCGCTAAGTCCTGCAATAACATTCCTGTCGAATATTGCTGCGGAAGTCTTCGCGTCCCTGAAACAGATTGCAGTGGCCGGGGAAGGTTATGGGTCTTGATTTGGTCATGCAGACAGGTATCCTGGGATATTGCCACACTTGATTCTATTTCACTTTTTCCAATTTTCCAAGCATATTGCTTTTGACGGTGGGAGTGTGGCGGTATCATTGTGCAAGGTAAAGACTGTGGCGTCAGAGGTGCCGAGGGGTGAGGTGGAAGTACAGAAGAAGAGTGGAAAGAAAATGCATTCGTTTGGAAGCATTACCTCTGGACTTCAGTGTCGGTAGGACGAAATTGGACTCAAAAGATCTGAGTAAATCTGTAGGTAGGGGGTATAGTCACTAAGATATGAAAGAAGTCTGACCGTTAACCTTCAGTTTTATTCATGTTTTTTATGGTCATTATGTATCTTACAGTGATTTTTGAAAATTGTCATAGCGAAGTAACTGAGAAAGATGGTAAGATTTGAGTTGCACAATGAAAATGGTGTAACAATCGAGGTGATAATGTGTGCATTGAGGAAAATAAATTCATTAAAGGGAATGAATATATCTAGTTTGACAAAAACATCAGGCAAAGGAAAGGAAAAACGAGAACAGCTGTTTGTGATGGCGCATGCGCAGACGGAGGTGTCCTGGTTTCGGGAGCTCCTGTGCAGGGGTTCAGTCTGAGGTTTCGTATTTGTTGTTTATTAGAATATAAACCTTTTGAATATAAGGTCAATGAGGGCTAAGGGGGGTTGGGGATATTTAGATAAAAGTGGACATAATGTGACACTTAGAGCTGATAGCAACAGAATATTTTATGAACAATTACGGAGAGCTTCAGTGATTTTTACCTCTTTGGGGAAATGATTTTAAATCACCTTGCCAGAATTACAGCGCCTCAGTGGCGTGGTCGGTATGGTGTTGGCGTGCCACCTCGATGGCCGCGAGTTCGATTCTCGGACATTCCGCTGCGAGGTGAGAGATGTGTATTTCAGGTGTAGAAGATCACTCTCGACGTGGTTCGGAAGTCACGTAAAGCCGTTGGTCCCGTTGCTGAATGACCCATACTGGTTCCATGCAACGTAAAAACACCATATAAACAAACAAACAAACAAAAACAAACTTGCCAGAATCACATTGAAGTCACCCTTATATTTTCAAAACGGGGTTGCAACGTTCATTAAAATTTTAAAGCGGGTATCTGCCACCTCGTAACACTTACCCCAACAACCGTCTGCGTCATTAGGACCAGTCAGAAATATCTCAAAATGGCATTGGCCGTCATTTCATTGAGGTTTGTATGAGTTACCGCTAGTAATCTTCTTTTTATCTTCTCTTCTCTCATATCATCTTCGAACTCGGGGAGACCCCAGTTTTGTAGAACAATTCGGCTGAATTATCAGTTAGATTGGACCCCCTTCCTCCTGAATTTAACTTCTTCCTGCTCAAGCTGAAGGATAACCTCTATTTTTCTGATTATCATCGTGATTGTCATTGAACTGTACACTCACACACACACACACACACACACACACACACATATATATATATATATATATATATATATATATATATAATATATATGTGTGTGTGTGTGTGTGTGTGTGTGTGTGTGTACATAGTATATATACATACATACAAACATACAAACACACCAATATATATATATATATATATATATATATATATATATATATATATATATATATATATGTATATTATATAGTATATATATATACATATATATAAAATACATATATACACATATATATATATATATATATGTATATATATATATATATATATATATATATATATGATTTGCGGGTTTTGTACACGCGTGCACATATATATATATATAATATATATAATATATATATATATATAATATTATATATATATATATATTAGTCCCGTAAAGCTGGAGGAAGGAATGAAAGGAGTTGACCGAGCGCTTTCGTGTATTTTTCACACCTCTTCAGGTCAAGTGATACAAAAATTCATTATTCGTTACAAAGACACCTCTGTGGCAGCAACTACATAACTAAAAAACTATCGTACTACTATTTAAAAACTAATTGTCTAAAAATGTTATTACAAGTAGTTCATCCAGTTTGTACATCCCGGGGCTGCTGTTGATCAATTCTACGCGATTTTTCTTTATTATACATGATTCAACAATATTTCGTTTTATGATGTCTTTACAAACATGATCTCTTTTGCTTCTTTCCAATTCATAGTGTGGTTGCATTCATTCATATGTTGAAACAAGCTGCTTGCATTTCAACATATGAATGAATGCACCACACTATGAATTGGAAAGAAGCAAAAGAGATCATGTTTTGTAAAGACATCATAAAACGAAATATTGTTGAATCATGTATAATAAAGAAAAATCGCGTAGAATTGATCAACAGCAGCCCGGGATGTACAAACTGGATGAACTACTTGTAAATAACATTTTTAGACAATTAGTTTTTAAATAGTAGTACGATAGTTTTTATGTTTAGTATTGCTGCCACAGAGGTGTCTTTGTGTAACGAATAATGAATTTTTGTATCACTTGACCCTGAAGAGGTGTGAAAAATACACGAAAGCGCTCGGTCAACTCCTTTCATTCCTTCCTCCAGCTTTACGACTACATGAGATATCGCATGTTTTAGCGATAGTTCGTCAATATATATATATATATATATTATATATATATATATGTTATATATATATATATATATATATATATATATATGTACATAATATATATACATACATACATACATACACACACACGAATATATATATATATATATAGATACACATATGTTATATATATATACATATATACATATTATATATATATGTTTGCGGTTTGTACGTACGTGCACTTTTAATACTAGAAATTACAAAAATTGTGATTAGAAAGTTTCTAGTGTATAAATAAGTTACTATTTAAGTAAATAACCCAGGCCCAGAATTCTTTGTGAGTTCAGCATCATTCAGGGGCGCACTGACTGAGAAGACGCAAGAAAGCGCAACATGAACTGAATAAACAAGGAAACCTTAATGCGATGCGAGATTCGCGCGCATACACAGGAAGCAGTAGTACAGGAATTACGTCTGCCAAACGTACGCAGTTTCATAATGTTTTGCCGCTCCGGTTCCTGTTTGCTTTGTTTTGGAGACTTGTGGATCTTCCATTATCCTATCCCAATAGGCGGCTGTTGACAGTGGAAGCCAACAAGACAAAGAGAGAGAGAAAGAGAAAGAGAGAGAGAGAGAGCTGTGTACACTGACTGACGATGGAACTGTTTCGGTGTGACTCGCGAGATTGCCAGCAACCGTGGCGAAGCCATTTCGGCAGCAGAGAGAGAAAACGGTAAACAAGGAATTGGGGAGGGGGGGGGGGGGGGGGGGGGGGGGGGGGGGGGGGGGGGGGGGGGGGGGGGGGGGGGGGGGGGGGGGGGGGGGGGGGGGGGTGGGGGGGGGGGGGGGGGGGGGGGGGAGACTGCAGTTAAAATGACAAAGGAAGACATGTGATAACTGTATTATTATATTATTATTCAAGCGAAGGTGGAATGCATTCCTGCCCTGATGAGCATCTCGTATTTTAATCATTTACTTGCGTTTTTATTTATATATTTATTTATGTGTTTAATTTTTCTGACAACTGATCTCCTGTTTCTGTCTATCCCGCTTCCCTCTGTTGCCTCTTTATTATTATATTATTATTATTATTATTATTATTATTAATATTATTATTATTATTTAATCTGCATCCCTAGTTAAGAAAGCAGAGTGCTACAAGCTGAAGGGGCAGCAGGAAAAAAGAATACATAAGAAAAGAGTAAAAAGTATATCAGAAAAATTCCAAAAAAACAAATAAGGTAAAAACTAGTGAAATATGAAAAGAAATTCATATGTACCCAGTTTGAGCAAATGAGTTACAATGATCTCGTAATCTCCGTTTGTCTTTACCTTTGTTATATCAACCAACAGTTGGCAATACGTAATCTCAGGGCGCGTCTCAGTGGCGTTTATCGGCATGGTGTTGGCGTGCCACCTCGGTGGCTGCGAGTTCGATTCTCAGGCGTTCCACTGAGGAGTGAGAGATGTGTATTTCTGGTGAGAGAAGTTCACTCTTGACGTGGTCCGGAAGCCACGTAAAGCCGTTGGTCCCGTTGCTGAATAACCCACTGGTTCCATACAACGTAAAAACACCATGTAAGTTTATATATTTAACTGGTGGCTTTTGCCGAGAACTGAGATGGCTTTAGTAACCAAATCGTCCTTCAGAGCGAACATGGGTTAGTATTTCCGCCCAAAATTAAAGTCTTTCCGCTTCAGGTGAAAAGTTTTGTATCTCAGTCCATTTCTGGGAATTATTTTCATATTTTAATATTTGAAATATTACGTTACCGTTGATATGTCGCCAGCTGGTGTTCTAGTTATGCCAATGGTTAAATTCTGAGGAGCGTTGCGTAAAACATAACGAGGAAACGGTTTTTTATAATCCTAACGAGAAACTTTTTTTTTGTTTTTTTTTTTTTTTTTTTGTAAGAAAGAAACCTCTTCCTCCAGATGAGCTGCAGCCAGTGATCCAGTGATAATGACTTCCAGAAGTGTGGAATATACGATAATTGCTCTCATCAGGACCAGATGCTGGAAATCAGGTCATACGCAGATGATGACGTCAACTTATGGGCTTTCATTGACTTCATGAAAGGAGATGTAAATGCTGCCATTGACGACTTAGATTATATGTAGACGTTGACATCATTGGACTCGATTATATGTAGACCCAGTGACGTCAGCGTCATGGAAGTCGACTGTATATAGACGTTGACGTCTATATATAACCAAATCATGGGATTTGGTTATATATAGACGTAGACGTCATAGAAGTCGATTATATGTAGACGTAGACATCATTGGACTCGATTATTTCTAGACGCTGACTTCATGGGATTCCATTACTCGCAGACGTTGACGTCTTCTGTTATTCTTCGAAAATAAGTCGAATTGTATTGTATGTAGATGTTTGACGTCATGGGAATTATATGTTGACGTTGAAGTCTTAGAATTACATTTATTTTGCAGCAATGGACATAATGAAAGTTAATATTATGTGAATAACTGAGGTCATAGAAGTTAATTAATTTTGCTCGCCCCCCCCCCCCCCCTGCTCTCTCTCTCTCTCTCTCTCTCACTCTCTCTCTCCTCTCTCTCTCTCTCTCTCTCGTAACAACCTTCCCAGTTTCGTTTATAATACCTTTCATATCGTGTTATTTCTTTTGTTATTATTATTTATTTCATATGTATATATTTTTGTAGATCCTTTATTTTTGTAGCTCGCTTTGAATCTGGTCACTTTTACTTGTTTGTTTTTTGCACTTTTACTTGGTTTTTGTACATTCTTCAATTTCATTGTTTTTTTTCTTCGTTTCCCCATTTGTTTTGTTTTAATCTGCGTTCATTTTGTTATCTTTATGCTCTTATATTTCTGTAATGGCTTTATACTTTGCTTTCTTTACCTTGACAATAATTGATTTGGGTTGTAATCTAAATATATTGCTTGGTTGTTTTACTCTCTTATTTGTTATGATCTAATTTCCATTTCATTTTACTTTCTTTGATGATTAATTCATATACACTTTTTTTTTCTTATCCTTATACGTTTTGACTAGCTGCTGTACCCTGCGTTGCTCGGTATAAAAAGGGGGATGCCGTGGTCGATGCCAACCCCTACAGGCCAGATTATGCAATCACTTCCAGAATAAGTAATCACTTGGGATCCTGTGAAGCCAAAGAAGTTGTGAACAGTCCGAAGAGTTTACTGTCAACTCCTAAAGTTGTAAAAAATGAAAGGGGTATGAAGAAGAGGGGTTAAGGTCCCCTTAGGAACGGCCCTCGAATTTCGGAGTTTGACTAAAACCTTCCTGGCGGGGAGGGGAGTCTATGGCAGAAATTTGGTAGCCCTAGCATTCATAGTCTTGGCGTGCATAGCGAACAGACAGACAGAAATTGCCTTTTATAAATATAGATAACAGAAGTTATGTTATTAATGGAAGTACGTTCTTTATTTTTATCTTTGTTTTCCTGTCTTTGATGAGTTATGTAATTAATGCAAGTACATTCTTTAATTTTATCTTCCTTATTTTCCTGTCTTTGATGATTTATTATAAGCTTGTCATTCTTTTATTATAAGCCTGTCATTCTTATTGACTCCTGTATCTTCATATTTAGTGGTCCTCTTACCTCCCACCGTTGATCGTTTGTCATAATCATCTCGTCCACTCAAATTATTTTCATCAAGTTGGAATTGTAATACCGTTTTAACCCCTGTTATATTCATCGATTTTGAGGAGCCTTTGGGGATAAAGGATGCTAACCGTCCATCCTTTGACAGATTTTAGGAGAAAAGGAACCGATTTCTCCTCCATAGCCATTAACCATAGGCCGCAAAACGTCGCTTTTAATTCCGGACGAAGGGGTCAGCTGAAGGACCGTGAACGCCACTGAAAATGATATCGAGGGTGAATTATATTTCCTGGCGGCTTTCCGTCCACTGAGGGGAGAATCGAAGATACCCTTGGGCAGAGGACAGTTGGTGAACTGCCAAAATGTTGATGTGTCGTCTGCATAAAAGTTTTCATTTGCTGTGATTGAAGGAAATTTCAATCCTTTTCTAGAAATATTATGAAAATAAGTCTCTAAGGATTAGATTTACCTTTATTGAAGAGTATTTTTTTTAAATCTTAACAGAAGTTATTCTAATAGTATTTCTCGAATAGGTAAAGACATATTCGCAAAAGTTTATTTTTACATTAACTTATAAAAGGAAAACTGATGGTCGCATACCTTTTGAATACGAGTATAATGACTTTCATTGACATATTAAAAGTTATTTCAACGTTTTTATAAAAAAGATTTATAAAACGGTGATATAAATTTAGATATTTCTCCGTGAATGGGATATTATTACATGACCATATTGAATGTACTTATGATGTTTTCGTACATAATAGGAAAAAAAAAGGTTATCACAAAATTTGATGTGTGGATAAAAACATTTACCAGATGTGAAGATAAA
>NC_087213.1:13650997-13655997 GCF_015104395.2 Macrobrachium nipponense | reverse complement strand
GGCATATCTTTGGTTGTCAGAGCGAAACAACGAACTATGAATAAGCTGAGAGTTTGTTATAACGATAGCCTACGAAGACTCTTGGGCATTCCGAGGCATGCAAGCGCATCTGCTCTTTTTGTGGCTCTTGGTCAGCCATCTTTTCAAGAACTGAGACGCAAAACCATAACAAGCTACTTGCAAAGGCTGAAGAATTCCGAAAACTGTATTATGAAGAGGGTTGCCCACCCAGTTTACTTGCATAATTCAATTATTTTCAAACACTGGAAAAGCCTCATTTATACTTAGTGCATTTGGTGCGCTCTTATGCAGTAATATAGTATTTCTTTTGTTTTGTTCTGATGCTACATATGTGTGTGCCCTTTTAGTGGGAAGAATCATTTAGTTTCATTATCCGCATCTCATTCATATCATAATTTTCCACCTCTCTTTCATAATCATTTCTCATACTTATTTTAATTTTGTCCTCTTGGAGTGTACGGAGACTTTTTATATAATTTGTGTGTGTATATGTATGTATTTTTCTATGGCCTTTTATGTCCGAAATAAAGCATTTGAATTGAATTGAATTGAAAGTTAACGACGCCCTAGCAATTCTGAGATGGATCAGCGTCTTTGAATTTGTGTCTTGCTTTGAAGCCATTGTCTCTCTCGAATTTGCAGGCAAGGAATAAGTTTTATATACTGGTAATTGCTTGCATAGATCACTTCATTCGTTAGGTATGCAATTGCTTACTTGTATTATTATACTCATATTTTTGTTTGTTAATTCTTCAAAAGATATGTATCATGATATATATAGCTATATCATCTCTATTTATATATATACATTATAATATACATGCATACTTGTTAATATATATATATATATATATATATATATATATATATATATATTATATATATATATATATATATATATATATATATATATATATATATATATATATATATACGTGTATATATATATATATATATATATATAGATATATATATATACACACTATATACATATATATATATATATATATATATATATATATATATATATATATATATATATATATATATATAGATATATATATATATACACACTATATACATATATATATAGATAGATAGATATATAATATATATATATATAATATATATATATATATATATATATATATATATATATATATATATATATATATACAGTGGTACCTCGAGATACGAAATTAATCCGTTCCGAGACGGCCTTCGTATCAAGAGTTTTTCGTATCTTGGAACACATTTTACATGTAAAATGGCTAATCCGTTCCAAGCCCTCCAAAAACACCCCAGTAAATTATATTTCCAGGCCTAAAACACATGTTCTAGGGTTACGACGGAAGAAATATGACTCCAAAAAGGCAAAATAACCTGTACATACTTGAGTAATATTCAACTGCATGTAATGTTCAACCCCATTTTTACTTCATATATTAGGACTTTAGCATAGTCCCTTAGCAATAAGCCTAGCCTATGTTAGCGGTTTGCTACTGTAGCCTAGTCTATGATTCTGACATCTGAACCCTAAGAGCTAAAAGCTTAGAATATGCCAATAAAATGTATAAATAATCAGTATGTACTCATTTCAAATAATTATTAATTAATCATTAACTATAATACACAAACAAACAAAAAACAAACCTTCCAATCGATTGTTTACATTCTCAGCTCTAACCCACGTCTTACGAGTATCGAACGAGCGCCAAACAATCATTTTTCCTAGCACACAGTAAGCCATAAATTGTCATTAGTATCTCTCTTCAACTAATGAAACCACCAAACAGTATAATAACCATTCATTTCTATTCTTTATTCTATCTTTACCTAACGGAGATACCGAGTTACTGACAGCTATAATGAAACATACGCAATACGTATACGTAACGTAATAATAAAACAGAAGAAGAATTCTAAAAATGCGTATTTGTTGGGCAGTCTGATTTATTTTTATATTTATGATATCTATTCACATTTTTTTTTATTAAATGTATTGCATGTACTCATTTCAAATAATATTAAGTAACCATAAACTATAATAAACAAACAAAAAAAGCTTCCAAATGTCCTGTTTACAATCCAGCACTTACGAGTATCGAACGATCGCCAAGCAATCACTTTTACACAGTAAGCCATAAATTTTCATTATCTCTCTTCAACTACTGAAACTACCAAACAGTATAATAACCATTCATTTCTATTCTTTATTCTATCTTTATCTAATGTTCTTTTTTTTTATTAAATGTATTGCATGAATACTAAGTTTTTCAATTTACAGCAACCTTTTACCAATAGAATACTTAAAGCACAAGGGGTAGATGCTGACCAATAGGAGAGCAGGACCTTATGGGGTGACTAGCATCAGGAACCAATGGGAGAGCGGGAGGATGGTGGCGAGTTTACTCAGTTGGCGGCGCGGGAGTTTTAAAATTGTTCTCGGTGGTCCGGGCAAATCTCGGGACTTTATAGCAACAACCTTTCGTATCTTGAAAACTTTTCGTATGTAGAGCAGTAAAATTTTTCGTATTGGCTTTCGTAACTTGGTATTTTTCCCGTAAGTTGAGCCTTTCGTATCTCGAGGTACTACTGTATGTATATATACGTATATATGTATATATATATATATATATATATATATATATCTATAAATAAAGATAAATGCCACGAAGGAAAAATAAACGAAGGAGTCTGGGAGATCTTTCGACTTAAAAGGGCTTTTAAGTCGAAAGATCTCGCAGACTCCTTCGTTTATTTTTCCTTCGTGGCATTTATCTTTATTTATGGATTTATCACGTTCCTAACTTTCGTGATTCTGTTATACATATATATCATATATATATAAATGAATGTGTAATCAACTTATAATTGTATTACGATTTTCAGATACTGATGATGTGAGAAAAATCAAATGTGTGTATGTATACACACACAATGTCTATACATACTACATACATGTATACATACATACATACTTACATACCTAAAAATGATTCAAGCTTTTATGATGGTATTACGACGTCATTTGAAATACGGTTTCGTTCAGCAAAATCGATCAAAATGCCCCCGGGCTGAAATAAAGATGCATGAATATTTTTGACTTAAACTTGCATTACTTTTGACTCGTTGTTCGTAATTGGCTTCCATTTCAAAATGCATGACATGTCCCATATTGTTCTGCTTTAAACTGCGAAACGGCAGAGTTGTGGACACTTGTTAAGCTTGTTATCAAATTTCGTTTGAGTTACAAGAACGGTTCGTTTCATCGTCCCTATTCAGCAAAAATGTAAAATCCCTGGATATGGATTTATATGTCATCATAACGATGGAAATTCACGGGGCATAAAAATGGCTTCAGTAAAAAAAATGAGATCATACCTTTATTATTTAGTTCAATAATTGTGAGTTATTATCCGGATTTGTGCCGGTACCCTCGCAATAAATCATGCTGACACTAATTTTGGAAATTACAAATTTGGTTCGTTTTATTTATTGCTTTGTTTCTTGGATATCAAACTTTTCCAGTTTTCTTATGTTTTTTTTTTTTTTAATTTAAGTTTTTATAAAGAACAAATAGTTCTCTTGGATATCTAACTTTTCCAGTTTTCTTATCTTTTTTTATGTTTTTATGTAAGAACAAATAGTTCTCAAAAGTCTTGGAACATAATTCGCTGACCTCGCAAAACAGCTACCTATTAACTGCAACTATATCTCCAACTAAATAGATGTTACTATCGTTGTATGGTTACAGTCAATGCTCAGTAGCTGTAATTATAGCTGGTTATATCTGCTAGTTGATAACCAGAACCAGCAAAGATAACTAGAGTTAAACTTAATAGTTATAACCAGCAAAGATAACTAGATTTAAACTTAATAGTTATAACCAGCAAAGATAAATTGGGTTGAACTTGATAGTTTTAACCAGTAAAGATAAATCGAGTTAACCTTAATAGTTATATTCAGCAAAGATAAATTGAGTTGAAACTTAATAAGTTAAACTCAGTATAAAGTAAAGATAAATATAGAGTTAACCTTAATAGTTATAGCCAGCAAAGTGGGCATTACTTCATGCAAAAAAAATGCGTAATTTCTTTATATGCTTGAATCTCCCTAATAGATAATACAGAAATTTGATTTAAATGCATTTCAATTGAAAGATTCTCTCTCTCTCTCTCTCTCTCTCTCTCTCTCTCTCTCTCTCTCTCTCTCTCTCTCGTTGGCTTTGGATAACTGGGAACGGAACCGCGGTGAAGATGAATGATGTGTACACAATCATCTACTGTATTCTTTACTACAGCCAGTTAAGACGAGTGCCTCAACCACATGAGGCAGATTGCCTCCAACCACCATTCACGTCACAGGGAAGGGTTGTGTGGATAACAGTTTCCTATAAACATGACAGAAGCGCATTTTTTAACTTTGATCCAATGAGGTTTTCCAGTGATCCCATTGAGTTCAAAACAAATGTCATTTTAGCGGTGTATTATCTAATCCTTATTGACAGCAGCGTCAACTGAGCTGGAGAGAAACGAGCATTTCTAGGTAAAGTATCTCATGACAGTTGTGGGAACTGAAGTAAACAGCATTGTTTTTGCTTCCAAAATGATTCTGTGAGTTCACAAAATACCCATTAGGTCAAGGTTAGAAGTTGCGTTGGTATGTAAAGGCATGGAACAAAAGTATTGGCCAATTTCATCACCATGGCTGCTTTAGGACCATATCTCGACCGAGTTGCAATAGACCTTTATGCAAATTCCCACCGAGCAATTCTTGCCCATTGACACCATGACCAGAATGACAGTGGCTCACTTATCTGTTCCTATCTGTCCAAAGTTAGAATTTGTCAAGAAAAGCTTTCCTCTCCCAGAGCACCGCCTTCAGCATCCAGTTTTTCAAACATGTCGATCTGTATCCTTGTGCAGGAGAGTGTCAGTCATTCAATAGAGCATTAAATAATTGGCAGTGTTAATGTT
>NC_087213.1:13618497-13648497 GCF_015104395.2 Macrobrachium nipponense | reverse complement strand
TGCCCTTTCTAGCAAATGACCTTTAAAAGGGAAGGTGACTGCTTTTAAAGACTTCTTCGAACGCAGAAACTCGGGTACAACACCAATTCCGTATTCAGATTTTCATTATTCTTTTAAGAAAAACCATCTTCGGCTTTAGCTGCATCGTGATTTTTTACGTTATCATAAAGAGCAGATAGGTTATATTTGCTACAAGATAAGGAAATAAATTTTGCTACCAAGTTAAGAGTTAATAAACACACAACTTTAAAGAGTTATCTAGTTTTTTTTTCCAGCACTGAATTCTGACTGTTTTATATATATATAATATATATATATATATATATATATATATATATATATATATATATATATATATATTCCCTGTCATCACATTTCACGGAATGGAAAAGTAAATAAAATCTAGGCCCGAGGCCAAGTGCTGGTAACTACGAGGTCATTCAGCACTGATGGAGAAACACGCGTAGAAAGGTCTGAAAGGCGTAGCAGGAGGAAAACCTCAAAGCAGTTGCACCGTGAAAAAACTATTAGGAAAGGGTGAAGAGTAAGATGGAGGAACGAGAATATGAATGGAAGTAAGTCAAAGGAATGAAAATGGGTGCAGCTAGGGCCTACAGTGCACGTCACTCACTGGGGCTAGGAAGTATACTTCCATTTCTGGGAATTATTGTTTTCCATATTTCAATATTGAAATATTACGTTACCGTTGATATGTCGGCGCCAACTGGTGTTCCAGTTATGCCAATGGTTAAATTCTGAGGAGCGTTGCGTAAAACATAACGAGGAAGCGGGTTTTTTTAAACTTGACGAGAAAATATTTTTTTTTTTTTTTTTTTTTTTTTAGTAAGGATGAAACCTCTTCCTCCAGATGAGCTGCAGCCAGTGATAATGGCTTCCAGAAACTGTGAATATACGATAATTGCTCTCATCAGACCAGATGCTGGAAATCAGGTCATACGCAGATGATGACGTCAACTTATGGGCTTTCATTGACTTCATGAAAGGAGATGTAAATGCTGCCATTGACGACTTAGATTATATGTAGACGTTGACATCATTGGATTCGATTATATGTGGACCCAGTGACGTCAACGTCATGGAAGTCGACTGTATATAGACGTTGACGTCTATATATAACCAAATCATGGGATTTGGTTATATATAGACGTAGATGCCATAGAAGTCGATTATATGTAGACGTAGACATCATTGGACTCTATTTTAGACGCTGACTTCATGGGATTCCATTACTCGCAGACGTTGACCTTTTGTTTTCGAAGTCGATTGTATGTAGATGTTAACGTCATGGGAATTATATGTTGACGTCGAAGTCATAGAATTAAATTTATTTTGCAGCAATGGACATAATGAAAGTTAATATATGTTGAAGAACTGAGGTCATAGAAGTTAATTAATTGTTTGTTCACCCACCCCCTCTCTCTCTCTCTCTCTCTCTCTCTCTCTCTCTCTCTCTCTCTCTCTCTCTCTCTCTCTCGTTTTACCTTCCAGTTTCGTTTATAATACCTTTCATATCGTGTTATTTCTTTTATTATTATTATTTATTTCATATGTATATATTTTTGTAGATCCCTTATTTTTGTAATTCGCTTTGAATCAGGTCACTTTTACTTGTTTGTTTTTTTCACCTTTACTTGGTTTTTGTACATTCTTCAATTTCATATTTTTGTCTTCGGTTTCCCATTTGTTTTGTTTTAATCTGCGTTCATTTGTTATCTTTATGCTCTTATATTTCTGTAATGGCTTTATACTTTGCTTTCTTTACCTTGACAATAATTGATTTGGGTTGTAATCTAAATAATTTGCTTGGTTCTTTTACTCTTTTATTTGTTATGATCTAATTTCCATTTCATTTTACTTTCTTTGATGATCAATTCACATACACTTTTTTTTTCTTATCGTTATACGTTTTGACTAGTTGCTGTACCCTGCGTTGCTCGGGATAAAAAGGGGCATGCCGTGGCTCGATGCCAACCCCTACAGGGCAGATTATGCAATCACTTCCAGAATAAGTAATCACTTGGGATCCTGTGAAGCCAAAGAAGTTGTGAACAGTCCGAAGAGTTTACTGTCAACTCCAAAAGTTGTAAAAAAGGAAAGGGGTATGAAAAAGAGGGGTTAAGGTCCCCTTAGGAACGGCCCTCGAATTTCGAAGTTTGACTAAAACCTTCCTGGCGGAGAGGGGAGTCTATGGCAGGAATTTGGTAGCCCTAGCATTCATAGTCTTGGCGTGCATAGCGAACAGACAGACAGAAATTGCCTTTTATAAATATAGATAACATAAGTTATGGTATTAATGGAAGTACATTCTTTATTTTTATCTTCCTTAATTTCCTGCCTTTGATGAGTTATGTAATTAATGCAAGTACATTCTTTAATTTTATCTTCCTTATTGTCCTGCCTTTGATGATTTATTATAAGCTTGTCATTCTTTTATTATAAGCCTGTCATTCTTTTATTATAACCCTGTCACTCTTATTGACTCCTGTATCTTCATCTTTAGTGGCCCTCTTACATCCCACCGTTGATCGTTTGTCATAATCATCTCGTCCACTCAAATTATTTTCAAGTTGGAATTGTAATACCGTTTTCACCCCAGTTATATTCAGCGATTTTGAGGAGCCTTTGGGGATAAAGGATGCTAACCGTCCATCCTTTGACAGATTTTAGGAGAAAAGGAACCGATTTCTCCTCCGTAGCCATTAACCATAGGCCGCAAAACGTCGCTTTTAATTCCGGACGAAGGGGTCAGCTGAGGGACCGTGAACGCCACTGAAAATGATATTGAGGGTGAATTATATTTCCTGGCGGCTTTCCGTCCACTGAGGGGAGAATCGAAGATACCCTTGGGCAGACGACAGTTGGTGAATTGCCAAAATGTTGATCTGTCGTCTGCATAAAAGAGTTTTCATTTGCTGTGATTGAAGGAAATTTCAATCCTTTTCTAGAAATATTATGAAAATAAGTCTCTAAGGGTTAGATTTACCTTTATTGAAGAGTATTTTTTTTTAACCTTAACAAAAGTTATTCTAATAGTATTTCTCGAATAGGTAATGACATATTCGCAAAAGTTTATTTTTACATTAACTTATAAAAGGAAAACTGATGGTCGCATACCTTTTGAATACGAGTATAATATGACTTTCATTTGATCATATTAAAAGTTATTTCAACGTTTTTATAAAAAGATTTATAAAACGGGGATTATAAATTTAGATATTTCTCCGTGAATGGGATATTACATGACCATATTGAATGTACTTATGATGTTTTCGTACATAATAGGAAAAAAAGGTTATCACAAAAACTGATGTGTGGATAAAAACATTTACCAGATGTGAAGATAAACGGAAAATTTTTAGAAATGTGGATGTGTTTATGTGTGTGTGTGTATGTGTGTGTGAATGTGTGTGCCCGCACGCGCGCACGTTTGATAGAGTCTACGGGCAATGAACTGGACGTTTGAGTAATACAGAATCATGAATAAGGAAAGACAGACGCGACATGTTGTTCATGTAGTGTTTAGAATAGGAGCCAATTTTTACAACCCAGGGAAATGAGTACTAAACGACGAAAGTTATTTTATTTAAAATCACGATCCAACTAAAAACAAGAAGTCAGTTGTAGCCGCAACTGGCTTTCAAACCGTGGTATGATTTTAATAAATTCCTTGGAAACGCTCCGTATAATTTCATCAGCATCAAAGCAAGTTAAATTATTAAGCTGCGGTTCGTTTAGCGGAAAAAATGATGTGGCCTCAGATTAGAATATTTTTAGTCTAAACTACACATTAATGCAAAAAAAATTAAAAAAACAATATATTTTGGCAGTGAAATGGTAGAGCTTGGTGGACGGTACTAATCATCATCATGTGTGGAATGTTGTCCAAAAAATTTTTTATTGTTTTTTGACCGAAGGGCAGACCTGGGTCACTCATGGAGGACTATTCACCACTGTACAGGTTGGTGCGACTCTCGAAATAATTATCAAGAAGTCTAAATAGACCAAAAACGCCCAAAGGGCTCTCTCACAGGCTAAAAGCATGTATATAGAGAGAAGTGACTTTGAATTTCAGGTCTGCCTAATCAAAAACAACCATTCCAATGTCAAACCTCCCCACTACATGCAAGGAGAGCCGTTCCAAGAAAGAAGAAGAACAGCGCAATCCATCCATCAACTGTTTCCATCCATCGTTACCATGTTCACCTATTTCGCCTTGACAGGTGTTTACCTTTTGTGTGACTCTCATTTATTTCCGTATTTTGGGATTATTATCCTCATCCTAATGTGAGTTTTATCATTAATCATTCCTTATAGCCCATAGTTCATTTTGGTGTTTTCCTTTTGCCAAATACATACGTATTTCGTTGTTAATGGGCTTGTCAAGACTGTGTACTCATCCTGACCAAGCGACGGCCATATTTGTTGTCAGTCATAATGAACTAGGGGGTTCGCTTATATTCCTATGTTCTAAGTAAGTTAGCCTATAGCTTTAATATTATTTGTTGTGTGTTTTTTATTCATGTTTTACCTTTTCAGACTGACCTAGGTCAGTTTTGATATATATGTGTGTGTAAATAACTTTGCGGGATATGTTTTTTATCCCTTCATGAGAGGGGAGGGCTATGGTTAGGTACATCCGCCCCCAATCACCCCGCCCTCCCCTTCCTTGAGGTGTGCTCCCCAGCTGGTAGCCCTCCCCTCTCGGTCTTCGGGCCAGGGTGTTGGGATAACCTTTGGTTCTCCCCTATCAGCCTTTTGATGGTGAGTAGGAGACCCCGTGAGTTATCTCGTCCTTCGCGGCAGCGCTGTCTCACGGAGGGTGCAGTACGATATACCTCTTCTATCTTGAACCATTGTTTTTGACCGAAGGGCAGACCTGGGTCACTCATGGAGGACTATTCACCACCTGTACAGGTTGGTGCGACTCTCCGAAATAATTATCAAGAAGTCTAAATAGACCAAAAACGCCCAAAGGGCTCTCTCACAGGCTAAAAGCATGTTATATAGAGAGAAGTGACTTTGAATTTCAGGTCTGCCTAATCAAAACAACCATTCCAATGTCAAACCTCCCCACTACAGGGGAAGGAGAGCCGTTCCAAGAAAGAAGAAGAACAGCGCAATTCATCCATCAACTGTTTCCACCCATCGTTACCATGTTCACCTATTTCGCCTTGACAGGTGGTTTACCTTTTGTGTGACTCTCATTTATTCCGTTTTTTGAGATTATTATCCTCATCCTAATGTGAGTTTTTTTATCATTAATCATTCCTTTTAGCCCATAGTTCATTTTGGTGTTTCCTTTGGCCTAATACATACGTATTTCGTTGTTAATTGGCTTGTCAAGACTGTGTCTCATCCTGACCAAAGCGACGGCCATATTTGTTGTCAGCCATAATGAACTAGGGGGTTCGCTTATATTTCCTATGTTCTAAAATAAGCTAACCTAGCTTTTATTTTATTTATTTGTTGTGTGTTTTTTATTCATGTTTTACCTTTCTAGACTGACTAGGGTCAGTTTTGATATATGTGTTTGTAAAATATCTTTGCTTTGCGGGATGTGTTTTTTATCCTTCATGAGAGGGTAGGCTATTGTTAGGTACCATCCTCCCCCACCCCGCCCTCACCCTTCCTTGAGGTGTGCTCCCAGCTGGTAGCCCTCCCCTCTCGGTCTTCGGCCAGGGGTGTTTGGGGTACCGTTGGTTCTCCCCCTATCAGCCTTTTGATGGTGAGTAGGAGAATCCCCGTGAGTTATCTCGTCCTTCGCGGCAGCGCTGTCTCACGGAGGGTGCAGTACGATATACCTCTTCTATCCTGAACCAGGTATCTGTTCAGGATAGGTGGAAGAAGGCGGCAGGACCGCTTCCTTTAAATTGAGGGTGTATTTACTTGAGCGGCATACCATTTCATGATTGGTTTTTAGCAACGCGGCAGACATTCAGATTGCTAACGTCTGCCGCGTTGGCGATTCCTCTTCTATCCTGAACCCGGTATCTGTCAGAATAGGTGGATGAAGGCGGCAGGACCGCTTCCTTCGAGATGTGTACTTACTTGAGCGGCATACTATTTCATGAATTGTTTTTAGCAACGCGGCAGACATTCGGATTGCTAAACGTCTGCCGCGTTGGCGATACCTCTCTATCCTGAACCAGGTATCTGTTCAGGATTAGGTGGATGAAGCCGGCAGGACCGCTTCCTTCGAGTTGAAGGTGTACTTACTTGAGCGGCATACTATTTCATGAATGGTTTTTTTGCAACGCAGCAGACATTCAGATTGCTAAGTCTGCCGCGTTGGCGATACCTGATCTATCCTGAAACAAGGTATCTGTTCAGGATAGGTGGAAGAAGGCAGCAGGACCGCCTCCTTCGAGCTGAGGGTGTATTTACTTGAGCGGCATACTATTTCATGAATGGTTTATAGCACGCGGCAGATATTCAGATTGCTAATGTCTGCCTCGTTGGTGATATACCTCGTTCTATCCTGAACCAGGTATCTGTCAGGATAGGTGGATGAATGGTGACAAGAATGCTTCCTTTGATTTGAGGTTGTATTTACTTAAGCGGCATACTATTTCATGAATGGTTTTTAGCAACGCGGCAGACATTCAGATTGCTAATGTCAGCCGCGTTGGCGCTAATGACGCCTAGTGTGTATATATTTTTCTTTTATGTGTTTTATTCATTCCCTTTTTACAGTTTATATTGCTTTAGTCCATTTATCAGCCTTACCTGCCGCCCCCGCCCCCCTTTTTCATAGTAGCTGCAGGATTATACTGATTGCATTTTGCTGCAGTTGCCGCGATTGCAGTGGCAGGACTTTGAAGGGATTGAATACCTTGATTACATATACCCTGCCGCCCCCCCTCCCCCTTTCCATAGCAGCTCTAGGATTGCCCTAGTTACTTTTTGCTGCCGTTGCGGCAGCGGGGCTATAATTGCAATAATGCTTGTTGCTGCGTCGCCGCCTTAAGGTGTGCTGCCCTAAAGTTGGATGCCACCCTTGGGCGGCAAAGGATTTTTTGAAGATATAAACTCAATAGGAAATCCTTCTTCCAGAATGCCCTGCTGTGAATGCAATCACGCAACAGAGGACATAGCCCACGACTCGTGCATGGAGCAATTTGCGGCAACTGTGATGGACTATGGGACAAGGCCCGTAATTTGGCCCAACCGAAGACGCCATCATTGCCTTTAAGGCGCTTACTGACTGAATTTATGAGTTTGGGGAAAAACTGTTCATGATGTTCATCAGAATTTAAGACACATACTGCGCCTGGATTTGACTCTTCCTGCTGGATCTCAATCCAGGGTAGGTAATTTCTTTGTCTTTGCTCAAAATGTTGATTTTTTAGGTTTAGTCTTGTTTACCTGAACTATTCCTGAAGACTTTCCTTTGACGCGTGTCCCCTATAGCAGATAATGGACGACTAAGAAGAGGAGTCTTTATCTGCAATTGCACAGGATGTGGCTTTATCTGCAATTGCACAGGATGTGGCTTTATCTGCAATTGCACAGGATGTGGCTTCCTCAAGGGCTTCTTCTCTGGCGTGAGGTGGTTCTTGAAGTTGATGCATCTCGGAACCTGCCTGATGCGATACTGGAATCTCAACAACTGTAATTTCTAAGCCTTCTCCTGTGGCCTTTAAAGAACCTCCCATACATGATAAGTTTTTAAGTCTGCCGCCCTGCGTCATACTCGGCATCTAGCGCCAATCTAGATCTTGTGGATTCACACACTTTCAGGGGAAGTCAACATCCAATCCTCTGCAGCTTCTTCCCAAGGTTCTATGAAGGGTGGCTCGTCCAAAGACCCCATCTCTTCAGCAGTGACTCAAGAAGAATGTATTGCCTCTGCCGCCCTTACACAGTCGCCTCCTGGTCCCAGTTAGCCCCTTCCGCCTCAGGGGCGCCGCCCTCTCTGGCTAATTCTCAGGATACCTTGGAGATTATCCTTGGAGCAATTAGGGATACGCAACAGAGGATTGTTACTCTAGAGGAACATCCCTTTAAGAATCTAACTATGATTCCTCGTCTGACGCCACCTCTATCCAGAAGAATATTTCATTAATTAGAAACTCTCAGGAGGCACAGGTTCAAAGAGACGTGGCTCCTCCAAGAACAATGGGCATCATCCCAGTCCGTCAGGCTTATGAGGCCCTTTTTGATCGTCTTGCACCCGATCCTGCTGCTATCTCAGAATGAAATGACAGCTCCTTCCATCCTCCAGATTCGAAGGGGGAAAGGGCAGTAGTCGTGCATCTAAGAATTTCGTCCCCGACTCAAGTACGGGAGGAAACGACACAGGACAGAGGTAGATGGAAGAGATTTAAAAACGGCGACCCCGAGTAGGGATAAACCTGGGAAGAAGACTCCATTTCTCCCATAACATCTACGGAATACATTAAGACATTTGAGAGGCAAGAATTTTGTTCTCACGGAACCGGCCGTCTTGTTCAATTCTGACAGATTGCAGCCGCCTCCTAAGAATGCTGTTCAAGACAAGCTGGGTGCACATCAGAACTTCCTCAGCTCATTGAACATGACCATCGCAGTGGAAGTACTAAAGTTAGCATATCCTAGTTTTACCAGAATACTGCGCTGATTAACAGTTCCCCTAGGGCTGGTCCCGAAGGATAAGATATTTTTACGTGGCTAGGAACCAATTGGTCACCTAGCAACGGGACCTACAACTTATTGTTGGATCCGAACCACATTAGATCCTGAATTAATTTCTATCACCAGAAATAAATTTCTCTGATTTAGCGTTGGCAGAGCCGAGAATCAACCTTCGGACCACCAGATGGGTAGGCTAGTGCGAACCACTGTCAACGAGGAACTAATGGAAGTACCAACCAGACAGACCCCTAAAGAGGATCCTAACTCTTCAGCTCTATACTTTGTTGAAGATGCCCTTACAGCCATGGTAGACAGCCTACAACCTCTTCGCTAGAAAGAAATATGAATTGAGGAAGCTCGCACTTCCGGGCTGTTTTATGAAAAATACTCTGGTTTTAAAGCTCCTCAGTCCAGATCCACTTTCAAAGAACCTCTCTCATGAGGACGCCTGGGAAGGAGTAGTCACCCAAGCTGTTCATCAGGCCAAGTCAATGCTGACCATGCTTGGTTTTAGGAATCCTGCTACGAAGCGCCCTTTCTCACAAGACCTTGGGTAACTTCAGAAGGAATTACCAGAATCAGTACACTTCTTCATCTTCTAACAGATGTCCCTGAGGTACCTCAAGAGGTCGTGGAAAATGTAACCTCGGGGCAGAGGTATGATGTCTCCAGGCACCCCTAGAGTAACCAGTCTTCAGGGGAGGGGTAAATCTTTTTAGAATTTGAGGGTTGGCAGGAGACTCCAATACTTTCATCAATATTGTACAAGAGATTCAGGGTCTTGCAATCATAAAGGGGCTGAGGTGGGAGTGGTGCAGTCCTCCATCACACTTCCATTCATTCTTTCAGGCTTCAATCCACAACTCAAAGAATTTGCTTCATACATGATGAAAACCGGGGCAATAGAGGAGACGACCTCCCTCCTCTTTCAGGGCCCCTTATTTTCAGTCCCGAGAAAGATACAATAAAAGACGGATCATCTTGACCTGTCAACCCTCAACAATCAATACAATGTCCGACCTTCAGAATGACGTAAGATTGTTGTTGCCAGTAGGAGCTTTTGCCACCTCCATCGACTTGAAAGACGCCTATAGGCATATTCTGAATTTCCAATAATACACCCATATTACAGGAAGTTCCTCTGATTCAGTCTAGAAGGGAAGAAGTTTCGTTTCAAAGCTCTACCTTTCGGACTCAACATCGCTCAGAGATTATTCACGAAGATCTGCCGTCCAATTCTGAGGGAACTCAGGCAGAAAGGTATCCAGGTTATTGATATATCTGGACGACTTGCTGATATGGGTGAATTCGGGAGTGGGTTGTTTAAAGGCAACAAGGTTTGTTTTACAGACCCTGTCTGAGTTGGGGGTTTTTCTTATCAACATGAAGAAATCAAGATTAACTCCGGAACAGACTTTCAGTGGCTGTGGGTGGTTGGGACACCACTTCTGGTACCCTGTATCTGCTGAGAGACAAGGTCATGTCTCTATCTCGGACCCTTTCGTTATTTTTGAAGCAAACATCAGTGTCTTGTCGGCAAGTGGAGCAGATGTTGGGGAGGCTCCAATTTGCATCAATAGGCGACCCTGTGGGCAAAGCCATTTTAAAGGGCCTGAATCACTTTTTAATCACGAAGACCAATAGAAAGCAAAGGGATCAGTTATGTCCATTCCCTCCGTTCATCAAGAAGGCTCTAGAAAGATGGATGCATCCAGAGTTTTTCTCGGCAGTGATTCCTTTCCGTCCACCTCCACCCAGTCTGGATGTGTACACAGATGCCTCCCAGACAGGCTAGGGGATTCACACATCTGCAGGGCAGAGGTTTCAGGGTGCATGGTCTCATCCTCTCGCAACTTGCCATATAAATATTTTAGAGATACCCGTCGTGTATATTGCCATCAAGAAGCTGAATCTCCAGCCAGGGATCCACTTCAGATTACACTCAGACAGCGCAACAGCAGTGGCCTGTCTGAACAGGAAGGGGTTCGCGAAATCAAAGCCTCTTAGTGAGTGAACCCTCTCTATTCTGAGGTTTCTTCAGAGGAGAAACCTAACGATGACAGCGTTTCCACGTGGCAGGGTGAGAAATGTTATTTCAGATGCGTTATCCAGAAGCCATCCAATACCATCGGAGTGGTCTCTGATCAGACATCCTTCCACTATGTTTGCTCCCAGTTGGAGATGCCCCAACCCCGAAATTAGATCTTTTGCCACGAGAGAGAATTCCCAGTTACTCACTTCGTTTCTCCGGTGATCGACCTCCTGGCAGTGAAGGTCGACGCCCTCACATGGGACTGGAACAGGTGGCAAGTAAATTACCTGTTTCTTCCAACAAAGATGGTCCTCAGAGTGCTCAGTTATTTGGAAAGCTTCAGGGGAAAAGCAAAGCTGATAGTCCCATTGTGGACTGCCCAGCCATGGTTCCCTCTATTGCCAGCAAGGGCAAAAAGAAAGACTCATAATCCTGAATCCAGTACTCTCGCAACTAGTTGGGAGGAATCGTTGCTTTTGTGTCTCAAAGATTCTCCTCCAACTAGCTTGCTGGAGTTTATGATTAAGATTCATAACAAGTTATACTCTAGTGATTCAGCAAGAATTTTATTTAAATCCTTAAGAACTTCTACCAATAGACAATATCAGACTGTGTGGAACTCTTTTTGTCATTTTATTAGATCTAATAATATTAGTAAGATTTCAGTGGAAACTATTTTACCATTTCTGAGAAATCTTTTTAATGACAGACATTTATCTCCTACCACAATTTCAACTTATAAGTCTGCATTATCTAATCCTCTTAAGCTTGCTTTCAACATTGATGTAACGGTTCATCCATTTCCAGAATTTATGAAAGCCCTTTTTAAAATCAAAACCATGATTCCTTGTACAAAATTTCTTTGTCTTCAGATAAGGTTTTTAAACTTTGCATTGTCTTCAAGGTTCAAGAGAACCCTTGTGTTTAAAGATAGTTTATATATTACATTGTTTCTAATCTCATTTACTACTGAGCTCATATGAATTTCTTGATTTTTCTTCAGAGAGGGTCAGACTGTTTCCTGATCCAAATTTTTTGGCCAAGAATGAATGTCCTAATTCTAGACGTGAACTGATTTTTATCACTAGACTTAAGGATGATTAAGGAGGTCGTCATCCTTTATGTCCGGTGCTAAGTTGGAGAAGTACCTTGTTTAGACTTGCAATACAAAATTTTTGAACAAATTTTTTTGTAACACCCAGAAAACCTTTCTGACATATCAATTAATAAGTTGAGACTATTTATGCGTCAATTTATTCGTTGGGCTGATCCAGGTTCCTTTCCCAGAACTCACGATTTGAGAAAAGTCGCAACTTCTTTTGCTTTCCTAAAAGGTATGAATAGCAAAAGAATTTGTGATCTTGTTGGATGGTCTTCTATAACGTTTTCAGAAAACATATTTGAAGGAGATATCTATTATTTCCTCGTCTTTTGTCGTGCTGGGTTCTGAATTTGGAAGCATATATTCATACATTTAATTAATTTGTTTTATATACGTCATTTGTTATCTATTTGTAAATAAGGTACTATTTCATATTGTCTAAATATATATTTCTATTATAAGTATATATTTAGATTACAATTTATGTCTGTGTTAACAACAGAATGGGGCGTTGATGTCATGGTGTCAACTGATTCCTGGTATTCTACTTATTAAGTATATGTATACTTTATCTCATTTTTTCTAGTACCGATACCTATCATTTTAGGTCTGCCTTTATTAAATTTTGAGTTTTTGTGGATTATGATTTGTTTAAGGGTTTTTGAGTAAATAACTACTTGTTTAATGCATTTAATTTATTCAATTCTTAACAGAGTCAAGATACAGAATACTTATATTTAATTATAGTAATATTGAATATTTCTCATTAATTCGCAATTTCCAATGATATTACCTCAGGATACATCAATTAGCTATTTTTTCAGGTGTATCCCTCTTCCATCAGCTGTTTCTTTTCCTTCCCTTCTTTCCCTTGTCATAAAATTCCCGTTTTATGACTCTTGGTAAATACTCCCATGAGTGACCCAGGTCTGCCCCTTCGGTCAAAAAACGAGGTTTGACGAAGGAAAACATTATTTTTGACCAAGGCAGACCTGGGTCACTCAGACCCCACCCTTCATGGTTTCTTTCCTTTTACATTTCACACAGTTCGATAACCACTATATTAACTCAATAGTGAACATGGTAACGATGGGTGGAAACAGTTGATGGATGAATTGCGCTGTTCTTCTTCTTTCTTGGAACGGCTCTCCTTCCCTGTAGTGGGGAGGTTTGACATTGGAATGGTTGTTTTTGATTAGGCAGACCTGAAATTCAAAGTCACTTCTCTCTATATACATGCTTTTAGCCTGTGAGAGAGCCCTTTGGGCGTTTTTGGTCTATTTAGACTTCTTGATAATTATTTCGAGAGTCGCACCAACCTACAGGTGGTGAATAGTCCTCCATGAGTGACCCAGGTCTGCCTTGGTCAAAAATAATGTTTTCCTTCGTCAAACCTCGTTATCTGTTCAGGATAGGTGGAAGAAGGCGGCAGGACCGCTTCCTTTGAATTAAGGGTGTATTTACTTGAGCGGCATACCATTTCATGATTGGTTTTTAGGCAACGCGGCAGACATTCCAGATTGCTAATGTCTGCGCGTTGGCGATTTCCTCTTCTATCCTGAACCAAGATTCTGTTCAGGATAGGTGGATGAAGGCGGCAGACCGCTTCCTTCGAGTTGAAGGTGTACTTACTTACTTGAGCGGCATACTATTTTATGAATGGTTTTAGTAACGCGGCAGACATTCAGATTGCTAATGTCAGCCGCGTTGGCGATACCTGATCTATCCTGAACCAGGTATCTGTTCAGGATAGGTGGAAGAAGGCAGCAGGACCGCCTCCTTCGACTTGAGGGTGTATTTACTTGAGCGGCATACTATTTCATGAATGGTTTTTAGCACGCGGCAGATATTCAGATTGCTAATGTCTGCCGCGTTGGTGATATACCTCTTCTATCTGAACAGGTATCTGTTCAGGATAGGTGGATGAAGGTGACAGGACCGCGTCCTTTGATTTGAGGGTGTATTTACTTGGGCGGCATACTATTTCATGAATGGTTTTCAGCAACGCGGCAGACATTCAGATTGCTAATGTCAGCCGCGTTGGCGTTAATGACGCTGGTGTGTGTATATTTTTTCTTTTATGTTTTTTATCATTCATTCTACAGTTTATATTGCTTTAGTCCATTTATCAGCCTTACCTGCCGCCCCCGCCCCCTTTTTTCATAGTAGCTGCAGGATTATACTGATTGCATTTTGCTGCAGTTGCCGCGATTGCAGCGGCAGGACTTTGAAGGGATTGAATACCTTGATTACATATACCCTGCCGCCCCCCCTCCCCCCCCTTTCCATAGCAGCTCTAGGATTGCCCTAGTTACATTTTGCTGCGGTTGCGGCAGCGGGGCTATAATTGCGATAATGCTTGTTGCTGCGTTGCCGCCTTAAGGTGTGCCGCCTAAAGTGGGATGCCACCCTTGGGCGGCAAAGGATTTTTTGATGATTTTACACTCAATAGGAAATCCTTCTTCCAGAATGCCCTGCTGTGAATGCAATCACGCACCAGAGGACATAACCCACGACTCGTGCATGGAGCAATTTGTGGCAACTGTGATGGACTATGGGACAAGGCCCGTAATTTGGCCCAAACCGAAGACGCCATCATCGCCTTTAAGGCGCTTACTGCCTGAATTTATGAGTGGGGAAAAAACTGTTCATGATGTTCATCAGAATTTAAGACACATACTGCGCCTGGATTTTGACTCTTTCCTGCTGGATCTCAATCCAGGGTCGGTAATTTCTTTGTCTTTGCTCAAAATGTTGATTTTTTAGGTTTAGTCTTGTTTTCCTGAACTACTCCTGAAGACTTTCCTTTGACGCGTGTCCTCTATAGCAGATAATGGACGACCAAGAAGAGGAGTCTTTATCTGCAATTGCACAGGATGTGGCTTCCTCAAGGGCTTCTTCTCTGCCGTGAGGTGGTTCTTGAAGTTGATGCATCTCGGAACCTACCCGATGCGATACTGGAATCTCAACAACTGTAATTTCTAAGCCTTCTCCTGCGGCCTTTAAAGAACCTCCTATACATGATAAGTTCTAAGTCTGCCGCCCTGCCAAAGAAGTCATACTCGGCATCTAGCGCCAATCTAGATCTCGTGGATTCACACACTTTCAGGGGAAGTCGACATCCAATCCTCTGCAGCTTCTTCCACGGTTCTATGAAGGGTGGCTCGTCCAAAGACCCCATCTCTTCAGCAGTGACTCAAGAAGAATGTATTGCCTCTGCCGCCCTTACACAGTCGCCTCCTGGTCCAGTTAGCCCCATTCCGCCTCAGGGGCGCCGCCCTCTCTGGCTAATTCTCAGGATACCTTGGAGATTATCCTTGGAGCAATTAGGGATATGCAACAGAGGATTGTTACTCTAGAGGAACATCCCTTTAAGAATCTCACTATGATTCCTCGTCTGACGCCACCTCTATCCAGAAGAATATTTCATTAATTAGAAACTCTCAGGAGGCACAGGTTCAAAGAGACGTGGCTCCTCCAAGAAACAATGGGCATCATCCCAGTCCGTCAGGCTTATGAGGCCCTTTTGATCGTCTTACACCCGATCCTGCTGCTATATCAGAATGGAACGACAGCCCCTTCCATCCTCCAGATTCGAAGGGGGAAAGGGCAATAGTCGTCCATCTAAGAATTTTGTCCCCTACTCTAGTACGGGAGGAAATGACCCAGGACAGAGGTAGATGGAAGAGATTCATTAAAAACAGCGACCCCGAGTAGGGATAACCTGGAAAGAAGACTCCATTTCTAACATCTACGGGAAATACATTAAGACGTTTAAAAAGGGGAGAATTTTGTTCTCATGGAACCAGCCGTCTTGTTCAATTCTGACAGATTGCAGCCGCTTCCTAAGAATACTGTTCAAGACGAGCTAGGTGCACATCAGAACTTCCTCAGCTCATTGAACATGACCATCGCAGCGGAAGTACTAAAGTTAGTATATCCTAGTTTTACCAGAATACTGCGCTAATAAACAGTTCCCCTAGGACTGGTCCCGAAGGATAAGATTTTTTTTACGTGGCTAGGAACCAGTTGGTCACCTAGCAACGGGACCTACAACTTATTGTTGGATCCGAACCACATTATATCTTGAAATTAATTTCTATTACCAGAAATAACTTTCTCTGATTTAGCGTTGGCAGAGCCGAGAATCAACTCGTCCAACGAGGAACTAATGGAAGTACCAACCAGACAGACCCCTAAAGAGGATCCGAACTCTTCAGTCTATGCTTTGTTGAAGATGCCCTTACAGCCATGGTAGACAGCCTACAACCTCTTTGCTAGAAAGAAATATGAATTGAGGAAGCTCGCACTTCCGGGCTGTTTTATGAAAAATACTCTGGTTTTAAAGTTCCTCAGTCCAGATCCGCTTTCAAAGAACCTCTCTCATGAGGAACGCCTGGGAAGGAGTAGTCACCCAAGCTGTTCATCAGGCCAAGTCAATGCTGACCATGCTTGGTTTTAGGAATCCTGCTATGAAGCGCCCTTTCTCACAAAACCTTGGGTAACTTCAGAAGGAATTACCAGAATCAGTACACTTCTTCATCTTCTAACAGATGTCCCGAGGTACCTCAAGAGGTCGTGGAAAATGTAACCTCGGGTCAGAGGTATGATGTCTCCAGGCACCCCTAGATGTAACCAGTCTTCCAGGGGAGGGGTAAATCTTTTTAGAATTTGAGGGTTGGCAGGAGACTCCAATACTTTCATCAATATTGCAATACAAGAGATTCAGGGTCTTGCAATCATAAAGGGGCTGAAGTGGGAGTGGTGCAGTCCTCCATCACACTTCCGTTCATTCTTTCAGGCTTCAATCCACAACTCAAAGAATTTGTTTCATACATGATGCAAATCAGGCAATAGAGGAGACGACTCCCTCCTCTTTCAGGGCCCTTATTTCAGTCCCGAGAAAGATACAACAAAAGACGGATCATCTTGACCTGTCAACCCTCAACAATCAATACAATGTCTGACCTTCAGAATGACAACTTTGCAAGACGTAAGATCGTTGTTGCCAGTAGGAGCTTTTGCCACCTCCATCGACTGAAAGACGTCTATAGGCATATTCTGAATTTCCGATACACCCATATACAGGAAGTTCCTCGGATTCAGTCTAGAAGGGAAGAAGTTTCGTTTCAAACTCAACATCGCTCCAAGAGTATTCACGAAGATCTGCTGTCCAATTCTGAGGGAACTCAGGCAGAAAGGTATCCAGGTATTGATATACCTGGACGACTGGCTGACATGGGCGAATTCGGGAGTGAGTTGTTTAAAGGCAACAAGGATTGTTTTACAGACCCTGTCTGAGTTGGGGTTTTTTCTTATCGACCTGAAGAAATCAAGATTAACTCTGGAACAGACTTTCAGTGGCTGGGGGTGGTTGGGACACCACTTCTGGTACCCTGTATCTGCTGAGAGACAAGGTCATGTCTCTATCTCGGACCCTTTCGTTATTTTTGAAGCAAACATCAGTGTCTTGTCGGCAAGTGGAGCAGATGTTGGGGAGGACTCCAATTTGCATCAATAGTCGACCCTGTGGGGCAAAGCCATTTTAAAGGGCCCGAATCACTTTTTATCACGAAGACCAACAGAAAGCAAAGGAATCAGTTATGTTCATTCCCTCCTTTCATCAAGAAGGCTTTAGAAAGATGGATGCATCCAGAGATTTCTCGGCAGTGATTCCTTTCTGTCCACCTCCACCCAGTCTGGATGTGTACACAGATACCTCCCAGACAGGCTAGGGGATTCACACATCTGCAGGGCAGATGTTTCAGGGTGCATGGTCTCATCCTCTCTCAACTTTGCCATATAAATTATTTTAGAGATACCCGTCGTGTATATTGCCATCAAGAAGCTGAATCTCCAGCCAGGGATCCACTTCGATTACACTCAGACAGCGCAACAGCAGTGGCGTGTCTGAACAGGAAGGGGTCCGGGAAAATCAAAAGCCTCTTAGTGAGTGGACACTCTATTCTGAGGTTTCTTCAGAGGAGAAACCTAACAATGACAGCGTTTCACGTGGCAGGGGTGAGAAATGTTATTTCAGGTGCGTTATCCAGAAGCCATCTAATACCATCGGAGTGGTCTCTGGATGAGACATCCTTCCACTATGTTTGCTCCCAGTTGGAGATGCCCACCCCAATTAGATCTTTTGCCACGAGAGAGGAATTCCCAGTTTACCTCACTTTCGTTTCTCCAGTGATCGACCTCCTAGCAGTGGAGATCGACACCCTCACATGGGACTGGAACAGGTGGCAAGTAATTTACCTGTTTCTTCCAACAAAGATGATCCTCAGAGTGCTCAGTTATTTGGAAAACTTCAGAGGAAAAGCAAAGCTGATAGCCCCATTGTGGACTGCCCAGCCAAGGTTCCCTCTATTGCCAGCAAGGGCAAAAAGAAAGACTCATAATCCTAAATCCAGTACTCTCGCAACTAGTTGGGAGGAATCGTTGCTTTTATGCCTCAAAGATTCTCCTCCAACTAGCTTGCTGGAGTTTATGATTACGATTCATAACAAGTTATACTCTAGTGATTCAGCAAGAATTTTATTTAAATCCTTAAGAACTTCTACCAATAGACAATAATCAGACTGTGTGGAACTCTTTTGTCATTTTATTAGATCTAATAATATAGTAAGATTTCAGTGGAAACTATTTTAGATTCCTGAGAAATCTTTTTAATGACGGACATTTATCTCCTACCACAATTTCAACTTATAAGCCTGCATTATCTGATCCTCTTAAGCTTGCTTTCAACATTGATGTATCGGTTCATCCATTTCCAGAATTTATGAAAGCCCTTTTTTAACATCAAACCCATGATTCCTTGTACAAAGTTTCTTTTTTGTCTTCAGATAAGGTTTTTTTAAACTTTGCATTGTCTTCAAGGTTCCCAAAGCCAGAGAACCTTGTGTTAAAGAGTTTATATATTACATTGTTTCAAATCTCATTTACTACTGAGCTCATATGAATTTCTTGATTTTTCTTCAGAGAGGGTCAGACTGTTTCCTGATCCAAAATGTTTTGGCAAGAATGAACGTCCTAATTCTAGACGTGAACTTGATTTTATCATAGATTAAGGATGATTAAGGAGGTCGTCATCTTTATGTCCAGTGCATAAGTTGGAGAAGTACCTGTTTAGACTTGCAATACAAAATTTTCGAAAAATATTTTGTACACCCAGAAAAACCTTTCTGACATATCAATTTAAATAAGTTGAGACTATTTATGCGTCAATTTATTCGTTGGGCTGATCCAGGTTCCTTTCCCAGAAACTCACGATTTGAGAAAAGTCGTAACTTCTTTTGCTTTCCTAAAAGGTATGAATAGCAAAAGAATTTGTGATCTTGTTGGATGGTCTTCTATAACGTTTTCAGAAACATTATTTGAAGGAGATGTCTATTATTTCCTCGTCTTTTATCGTGCTGGGTTCTGAATCTGGAAGCATATCTTCACAAATCTAATTAATTGGTTTTATATACGTCATTTGTTATCTATTTGTACATAAGGTACTATTTCATATTGTCAAATATATATTTCTATTATAAGTTATATATTTAGATTACAATTTATGTCTGTGTTAACAACATAATGGGGTTGATGTCATGGTATCAACTGGATAAAGTATACATATTAAGTATGTATACTTTATTTCATTTTTTCTAGTACCGATATCTATCTTTTTAGGTCTGCCTTTATTAATTTTTGAGTTTTGTGGATTATGATTTGGTTAAGGGTTTTTGAGTAAATAACTACTTGTTTACTGCATTTAATTTATTCAATTCTTAACAGAGTCAAGATTCAGAATACTTATATTTAATTATAGTAATAATGAATAGTTCTCATTAATTCACAATTTCCAATGATATTGACCTAAGGTGTATCCTCTTCCATCAGCTGTTTCCTTTCCCTTCCCTTCTTTCCTTGTCTTAAAATTCCCCACTTTTTATGACTCTTGGTAAATACTCCATGAGTGACCCAGGTCTGCCCTTCGGTCAAAAAAGGAGGTTTGACGAAGGAAAACATTATTTTTGACCAAGGCAGACCTGGGTCACTCAGACCCCCACCCTTCATGGTTTTCTTTCCTTTTACATTTCTCACAATTCGATAACCACTATATTAACTCAATAGTGAACATGGTAACGATGGATGGAAACAGTTGATGGATGAATTGCGCTGTTCTTCTTCTTTCTTGGAACGGCTCTCCTTGCATGTAGTGGGGAGGTTTGACATTGGAATGGTTGTTTTTGATTAGGCAGACCTGAAATTCAAAGTCACTTCTCTCTATATACATGCTTTTAGCCTGTGAGAGAGCCCTTTGGGCGTTTTTGGTCTATTTAGACTTCTTGATAATTATTTCGAGAGTCGCACCAACCTGATAGGTGGTGAATAGTCCTCCATGAGTGACCCAGGTCTGCCTTGGTCAAAAATAATGTTTTCCTTCGTCAAACCTCCTTTTTTTAAACATTTTCATGTTTAAATTCTTCGTCAAATATAATTTCCTCTTAAGCAATTCATATAAAAATTTGTTTATTTTTGTCGCACATTATGATTTTATGGTGATCCGCTTTGACGCAGAGACTCATTTTACACATTATCTTTTCTTATCATCTTTATCAATCACTTCAGCTCTCACTTAATATGTTTCTGTCTTTTATATCTGTTGTTGCATTCTGCGTTTTCCCCGCGGTTTGAACTGAGATCAGTATTCCTAGATCTAGTTCCTTATCTCATCCCCTCCTTTAATTCTCGCGGTCTTCTCTGTATAATTCCCATTTATCCAAGTATAATATTCATTTTTATTTTCACGAGACATTTGCGATCTATGTTTTATTTCCTACTTGTTTTCCGAAAAGGAATACAGACTTTCAGTCTAGGCGCATTACGGCATTCGCGTTGAATCTCAATGACGCCCTCATTGTACAGGAATTATTATATATATATATATATATATATATATATATATATAATATATATATATATATATATATACATATATATATATATATATAGATATATATATATTTATATATGTGTATATATATATATATACACCATATATATATATATATATACACACATATATATATACACATATATATTTGCTCTCCCAGTAACACAGTTCACCCGAAAAGTCTCCCATAACTTAGTGAAAAACGAGCAGTCATAAATAATACCCACAATGCACCAGAATCACAAGAGAATCGAGAATAAATTGCGGAATGATTCGCTGCTTTTTCTGCTTCGGCATCTGTTATTCTCCCCGAATGAAATATCCCGAAAATATTTCGCACATCTGAGGACTTTGTTACTGTAATCTCGGGGCCATTTTATATCATCCGGGACTGCGGCATTGTCGCAAATCTCTCTGGGCGTGAATGTCCGCCGCCGGTGTGGAATATGCAGATGTTCTGCAGAACTTATCTTATTCTTTGTTTATTCCTCTTCTGTTCTTGATTTCATTTATGCCGTGGTCCGTTCAGGACTGAATCTTCCATATTCCAGTTTACAAAAAATAATATATATTTTTTATATATTATTCTTCTGGTCTTGATTAATCCAAGCCGTGATCTACTCAATATTTAACCTTCTGTAGTTCATATTTTGCCAAAATTAAATAAGTAAATGAATAAAAGATACAGAGAGAGAATTTTGTGGGAGTCTTTTTAATGTTTGGTGACAATGATTTACAATTTTCTTTTATCAATGAATTTATGATGCTATGTGATTACGATAATAATATACCGTATAGTAACGTTGTAGAAAAAAGTATTTTTATATAAGAAAAGGACAGCAGAATACATGCAACATATCAATAATGTACACTAAACATGAGATATTCGCACTTGTTAAAAACAAACAAAAAAAGGTGGTCTTTGACTACGTAGTTCTTAAGTAAATATTATAAACATAAAAAGTATTTTTATATAAGAGAAGGACAGCAAAAGACATAGAGCATATTAATAATGTACAGTAAACATGAGATATTTGCACTTGTTAAAAACAAACAGAAAAGGGTGATCTTTGACTATTTTAGTTCTTAAGTAAATATTAGAAATACGCAACGTGCAGAAGACTGGGGCATAATCCGTCTTGACACTGAGTAAGAATGTAACCCACTTTTCTTTGTATAAAGTCCTGAATTTCTCTGTTTCTGGCCAGGGAGATAACCGGTCGAGAGTTAATGGGGTTCTTTTATTGGATGAAGTAAGACCAACTTCCCCAAAAGGGAAAGAAAGGACATCAAAGAAGTTGGACTGGTATGGGGGCTAGTTTGACGTATATGATTTTTTTTTTTGTTCATGATAAGAAAATCTTATAAGTTATATTTATATATATATATATATATATAATATATATAGATATATAATATATATATATATAATTTTAGATATATATAGTATATAAAGGTATAAGCCTTCGTGGCTTATATCCTTTATTATGCATTTATCCGTTCTAAACTTCCGTGATTTAATTATACAAACACACACACACACACACACACACACACACATATATATATATATATATATATATATATATATATATATATATATATATATATATGTGTGTGTGTGTGTGTGCAATTATATATATATATATATATATATATATATATATATATATTATATATATATATATATGTGTGTGTGTGTGTGTGTGTGTGTGTGTGGTGTGTGTGAGTCTGTGTGTACTAATGAGTTCTAAAGGACAATTATCTCGGTTTGATTCGAATTTCTATTTTACTTTGCACATAATTTGAGCATAAAAGTTAGCCATTTTCAGATAGCATAATTCGCTGCAAAGATTTTGTTTGAATATTTTTCTTGAAAGTAAAAGACAGATCACAAAACGGTGTAGTAACTTATATGTCTTTAAAGATCTTAAACCCTAACATCAAATATCCCAGCTCTGAGGGAATAGATCGAATTTTAAGCTGCAAAAGTAGATCTAATGTAATCGTAGTAGGCGTGAAATAGATAACGTAAAGTCGTGTGGCAAAGTTAACGACGCCCTAGCAATTCTGAGATGGATCAGCGTCTTTGAATTTGTGTCTTGCTTTGAAGCCATTGTCTCTCTCGAATTTGCAGGCAAGGAATAAGTTTTATATACTGGTAATTGCTTGCATAAATCACTTCATTCGTTAGGTATGCAATTGCTTACTTGTATTATTATACTCATATTTTTATTTGTTAATTCTTCAAAAGATATGTATTATGATATATATATAGCTATATCATCTCTTTATTTATATGTATCATATATATACATGCATACATGTTTATATATATATATATATATATATATATATACATGTTTATATATATATATATATATATATATATATATATTATATATATAAATGAATGTGTAAATCAACTTATAATTGTATTACGATTTTCAGATACTGATGATGTGAGAAAAATCAAATGTGTGTATGTATACACACACACAATGTGTATATATACATACATACATACATACATACATACATACATACATACATACATACATACATACATACATACATACATACATACATACCTATAAATGATTCAAGCTTTTATGATGGTATTACGACGTCATTTGAAATACGAATTCGTTCAGCAAAATCGATCAAAATGCCCCCCGGCTGAAATAAAGATGCATGAATATTTTTGACTTAAACTTACATTACTTTTGACTCTTTGTTCGTAATTGGCTTCCATTTCAAAATGCATGACATGTCCCATATTGTTCTGCTTTAAACTGCGAAACGGCAGAGTTGTGGACACTTGTTAAGCTTGTTATCAAATTTCGTTTGAGTTACAAGAACGGTTCGTTTCATCGTCCCTATTCAGCAAAAATGTAAAATCCCTGGATATGGATTTATATGTCATCATAACGATGGAAATTCACGGAGCATAAAAATGGCTTCAGTAAAAAAAAATGAGATCATGCCTTTATTATTTAGTTCAATAATTGTGAGTTATTATCCGGATTTGTACCGGTGCCCTCGCAATAAATCATGCTGACACTAATTTTGGAAATTACAAATTTGATTCGTTTTATTTATTGCTTTGTTTCTTGGATATCTAACTTTTCCAGTTTTCTTCTGTTTTTTTATGTTTTTATTTAAGAACAAATAGTTCTCTTGGATATCTAACTTTTCCAGTTTTCTTATGTTTTTTTTATGTTTTTATGTAAGAACATATAGTTCTCAAGAGTCTTGGAACATAATTCGTTGACCTCGCTAAACAGTTACCTATTGATAGCAACTATATCTCCAACTAAATAGATGTTATTATCACTGTATGGTTACAATCAGTACTTAGTAGCTGTAATTATAGCTGGTTATATCTGCTAGTTGATATTCATAACCAGCAAAGATAACTCTAGTTAAACTTGATAGTTATAACCAGCAAAGATAACTAGTTAAACTTAATAGTTATAACCCGCAAAGATAACTAGATTTTAACTTAATAGTTATAACCAGCAAAGATAAATTGGGTTGAACTTGATAGTTTTAACCAGTAAAGATAAATCGAGTTAATCTTAATAGTTATAATTAGCAAAGATAGATTGAGTTGAAACTTAATAAGTTAAACTCAGTATAAAGTAAAGATAAATATAGAGTTAACCTTAATAGTTATAGCCAGCAAAGTGGGCATTACTTCATGCAAAAAATGCGTAATTTCTTTATATGCGTGAATCTCCCTAATAGATAATACAGAAATTTGATTTAAATGCATTTCAATTGAAAGATTCTCTCTCTCTCTCTCTCTCTCTCTCTCTCTCTCTCTCTCTCTCTCTCTCTCTCTCTCTCTCTCGTTGGCTTTGGATAACTGGGAACGGAATCGCCGTGAAGATGAATGATGTGTACACAATCATCTACTGTATTCTTTACTACAGCCAGTTAAAACGAGTGCCTCAACCACATGAGGCAGATTGCCTCCAACCACCATTCACGTCACAGGGAAGGGTTGTGTGGATAACAGTTTCCTATAAACATGACAGAAGCGCATTTTTTAACTTTGATGCAGTGAGGTTTTCCAGTGATCCCATTGAGTTCAAAACAAATGTCATTTTAGCGGTGTATTATCTAATCCTTATTGACAGCAGCGTCAACTGAGCTGGAGAGAAACGAGCATTTCTAGGTAAAGTATCTCATGACAGTTGTGGGAACTGAAGTAAACAGCATTGTTTTTGCTTCCAAAATGATTCTGTGAGTTCACAAATACCCATTAGGTCAAGCGTTAGAAGTTGCGTTTGGTTATTTAAAGGCATGGAGAACAAAAGTATTGGCCAATTTCATCACCGTGGCTGCTTTAGGACCATATCTTCGACCGAGTTGCAATAAAAGAACCTTTATGCAAAATTCCCACCGAGGCAATTCTTGCCCATTGACACCATGACCAGAATGACAGTGGCTCACTTATCTGTTCCTATCTGTCCAAAGTTAGAATTTGTCAAGAAAAGCTTTCCTCTCCCAGAGCACCGCCTTCAGCATCCAGTTTTTCAAACATGTCGATCTGTATCCTTGTGCAGGAGAGTGTCAGTCATTCAATAGAGCCATTAAATAATTGGCAGTGTTAATGTTCCATTGGTTGTTGTTGTTCACTCAGCGTATATGGTAAACATTTCAGTCGTCCATTTTTCTTTTGGAATTTTGTGAATCGGGGACTCCATGGCACTACACAGCCCTAACAGGTTTTTTTTTTTTTTGGTTTTTTTTTTTTTATACTTCATGGGCTAAAAATAATCAGGAATATAAGAATATCCTCCCGTTTTATTATCTGCCATAGCAGCCTTATATATATTATATATAATATATATATATATATATATATAAATATATATATATATATATATATATATATATGTATGTATGTATGTATGTGTGTATGTATGTATTTATATATATGATATATATATATGTGTGTGTGTGCGTGTGTATGTGTGTGTGAGTGTATGGACATATTATACATATATACATACTTTATATATATACATATATATATGTATATATGTGTGTATACAAATTTTTAATTTTTATGAGGAGAGAGAGAGACACTTGTACGAAGTCATTTCGATAAGTAACACTACATGATTTTTCTTAAATCAGTAGAATCGTGCATCTGATTGCCAAGTTGGCAGTTATATGGATTTTCAGACGGCTGAAACACTCATTTAGAATGACGCCCGGAAAGAAGCTTCGTATCAAATGAACGTCACGTGACCTGCGTAAGGTCCGTCTCGTCTGTGAGACCTATTTCAAATGAAAATACTTAATAACTATAAGTATGAAGCATATTTCACATTGCACGACTAGAAAAAAATGATTCACTTATGTCACAGTTGACTTTTTTTGTCTCTTTTGTTTTGCTAATGATACATTTCACGCACAATTCCGCTTATTGCTAAGTAGTTAACCAAGGTTAACGGACTATAGGTGTCATCCCTTTGGGAAAACTTGTCACCTGGAACACGCTTTGATTACCCTGTCTGGACCGCAGGATAAGTCCTGTCGCGACTCCTATGATTAATTAGGATCTCATCGAGTAGCCGTCGATTGGTACCAGATGATTGGCTGTCTATTGTTAGGTATAACTACCACTGAATACAGACTAACTATATATATATATATATATATATATATATATATATATATATATATATATACAAATATAGTATGTGTTTATTTGTACATCCTGTGTATACACATTTATATGTATATATAAATAGGTATATATATATATATATATATATATATATATTATATATATATAATATATTCTGTATATATCTGTATAATATATTATATTTAAAATTACTAAAATATATATTATAATATAATACAATTATATATATATACATTTATATATATAAACATTTATATATATATATAATATATATATATTTATACACACATATACGTACACACTTTGCGTATACAAGTATACAACGTTGATGAGAGCTCAAGACTGGTAGCCTCATCTCAAAGAGTTGTTGAAAACCCAATATGTAACACTTCCTGAAGCCACACCCTTTAAAACGAGAGCCAAAATAAGTATATACTTATAAAGATAAATAAATAAATAAATGTATATATACATCTAATATATATATATTAATATATATATATATATATATATATAGATATATATGTATGCATGTATGTATGTTTTATAATATATATTAATATTATATAAATATATATATATATATATATATATAATATATATATATATATAATATATACAAAGACTCAGCCGAACCAAAATGTTCCAGCAATCCCTTCATTTTCATTTTCCATTTACTTTTCGATGCTACTCAGTTTGCCTTCACCCGAAAGGAGGTCAGGGCGAGGAAGAAGCTTATCCTCCGAATCTTTCTCAACTTTCCATAAGTAACGAAGAGAACGAAGGAAGGAAGGAAGGAAGGAGGGAAGGGAGGACGAAAGGAAGGAAGGTAGGAAGGTCGCCGAACGTTTTTTTCTCCAGACCCAGACGAATCTCCTTTGTCCAGCTTCGAGGTCATTATCCTGTTTTTCCTGTTTTGTTTTGATACTCTCGAGTTCCTTGGTGTAAACAGACTCAGGAGGTCTACACTCTGGATACCTGATCTGGGTGCGTCGCCTTAATTGATTTTTTTTTATCTTACTGTTTGAGGTTTCGCTCGAAGGATGGTTTGTTTTCGAAGAAAATACTTCTGACTTACGTTCGCTGGTGCTATTCTGATCGGCGGTGCCATGTGTAGCATATGTAGATCACCAGGAATCAGAGAAGTGTAGATTTCATGGGTACTACAAACCTCCTCTCTCTCTCTCTCTCTCTCTCTCTCTCTCTCTCTCTCTCTCTCTCTCTCTCTGGAAACTTCATGATTTAATCATAACGAAGTAAAAGGAGGACACATCCATTAGACAGGGAGTCGAAGTGCTACTTTCCTCGGCGCCCTGTGACTTAGCAATTACCTTTCAAACTACCGAACTTCTGCCCTTTCTGGCAAATGACCTTTAAAAGGGAAGGTGATGCATTTAAAGACTTCTTCGAGCCCAGAAACTCGGGTACAACACCAATTCCGTATTCAGATTTTCATTATTCTTTTAAGAAAAACCATCTTCGGCTTTAGCTGCATCGTGATTTTTTACGTTATCATAAAGAGCAAATAGGTTATATTTGCTACAAGATAAGGAAATAAATTTTGCTACCAAGTGAAGAGTTAATAAACACACAACTTTAAAGGATTATCTTTTTTTTTTCCAGCACTGAATTCTGACTGTATTATATATATATGTTCCCTGTCATCACATTTCACGGAATGGAAAAGTAAATAAAATCTAGGCCCGAGGCCAAGTGCTGGTAACTACGAGGTCATTCAGCACTGAAGGAGAAACACGAGTGGAAAGGTCTGAAAGGCGTACCAGGAGGAAAACCTCAAAGCAGTTGCACCGTGAAAAAATTACTAGGAAAGGGTGACGAGTAAGATGGAGGAACGAGAATATGAATGGAAGTAAGTCAAAGGAATGAAAATGGGTGCAGCTAGGGCCTACAGTGCACGTCACTTCACTGGGACTAGGAAGTATCCTTCCAACCCCCGCCCCCCCCCGCCCCGTGTCAAAGATGACCATACTGGACCGGTGCGTCGACTCCGGTCTATTTCCGATCTATTTCTAAATCTGATTAACTCTTCCTTGGTCCATCGAAATCCGTCAGTGACCTTCCAAGGCATCCTATGAACTAACAAACGCAGTGGAGTGGAGTAACCAAAGGGGGTGGTCCGCCCCGGGCGGCACTGACCGGAAGGGGGGGATGGGTGGCGGCTCTGTGGCATCTTTTGATGTTCATAAGTGAATTCGCTTCTAACACAGCTCTTATGGTTCATGATTAATTTAATCACGAAAGATAATTCTACTGGTATTTTTTGAAAATATGTATAAAAAAAAAGTACAAAATGAAAGGGAGTAAACTAGACAACATTTCTGAGGGAAACACCTCATCTTGCATCACGGCAGCTCTCACGTCCATATCCATTATCCTTTCGCCCGCTACATTTGCCCTCTCGTCACCTGGCTGTCCAACTTCTTTAACTCTCTCTCTTTCTCAAAGAAGGCCAGATTCTTTAGGACAGAGCAACGAGAGTGCGCATCGTCTCCTCTCTATAGTCTTCGCGAACATCAGGGGGATAAAGTAAGACACACTTGTTTGGTAAGCAACGATGAACAAATAGGTGTGTGTGTGTGTGTGTGTGTGTGTGTACAAGGTCTCTGTGCAACACGACCCGGAAAAGATTGATCAGAAGCGTAGCAGGAGACGTCGTTCCCAAGCGATGAAAAGGAGCGAGCCACGCGGAAAGCCAGGATTTATTGCGGCAGCAAAATCTGACTTTAATTCCATTAATATCGCTCATACCGGCCATGAAGAACCATTCCACGACAGTTTACGATATCTCTTCGCCTCCAGGTTTTTCGTATGCTGATATGCTATATATATATATATATATGATATATATACATATATATATATGTAGATATATATATATATATATATATATATATATATATATATATATATATATATAGAGCCCATAAAAACACCAAAATGTAGAGAGAAAAGTACTATATTTCAGAGACTTGCAGTCTCTCTCTTCAGGTATATGAAAAGTCATTCATATACCTGAAGAGAGAGACAGCAGTCTCTGAAATATAGTACTTTTCTCTCTACATTTTTGGTGTTTTATGGGCTCCTTTTATTAGATGAATTCTGTTGTTACAGAACACTTTTACCAGTCATATATATATATATATATATATATTATATATATATATACATATATATATATATATATAAACTATATATATATATATATATATATATATATATATATATATATTATAATATGTATGTATGTATGTATATATATATATATATAATATCTAAAAATTGTGAGGAATTTGAGAAGTTAAGAGGATATGTATGTATATAAATATGTAAATATGCATATACATATACGTTTTATACATATATATGTATATCTATGCATATATATACACATGCTCTGTCCTAAAGAATCTGGCCTTCTTTGAAAAAGAGAGAGAGTTAAAGAAGTTGGACAGCCAGGTGACGAGAGGACAAATGTAGCGGGCAAAAGGATAATGGATATGGACGTGAAAGCTGCCGCGATGCAAGATGAGGTGTTTCCTCAGCAATGTTGTCTGGTGTACTCCCTTTCATTTTGTATTTTTTTTGTGTTTTTTTTA
>NC_087213.1:13598497-13613497 GCF_015104395.2 Macrobrachium nipponense | reverse complement strand
AAGTGGGCTATTTTATTTCTATAATTACGCTCGCAAATCTCTCCTCTCTCTCCCCCCACACTAAGCTCTCTCTCTCTCTCTCTCTCTCTCTCTCTCTCTCTCTCTCTCTCTCTCTGCGTACCTTTCGACCTAGTCAATCTCCTGTCTCAATTTCTGTCTGACCAGACCACCCCACTACACTGTTTCATGGCATAATCTCTGATAATCCTTTCGAAATATCACCAACTACGTCTAACTTCCTCGAGCTATAAACCCTTCTAAAAGAATGAGCAGTTTTCAGGTAACCCAAGATGACTTGCAAATTTTCCTTTCACGTGCATTCAACGGTAAACCGTAAAGTGCAATGACACAGCGCTTTCGTCTTGAAGAATGGCGTATTGCAAAAGTCTCTCTCTGTCTTATCTTTTTTAGCTAGTGACTCACTTGAAGTTTTGTTATTACCCATCACTTCCATTTAACTGCATTCATTTCCATTCCCAATTTTTTTTAATTTTTTTATTAATTTATACTTATTTCCATTTACGCTCTCGCCTCTATTCTTGCTCGCTTCCTGTTACACTTCCAAGTTTACACTTTATAGCTTTGATTTGCGCTCCCAACTTGCTTCCATTTACGCTCCGAACTTTGCACTTAATTGCTTCCATTTACACTCAACATTATGCTTACTTGTTTTACACTTGCTAGCTTCCAATACGTTCCTTAGTTTTCACTTAATTAATTTTTTCCATTTGCGCTCTCGGCTTTATTTTTATTTGCTTCCATTTTTGCTCTCCACCTGTACATTTACTTTCTCTCATTTACAGACCCAACTTTACATTTGCTTGCTTCCATTCAAATTGCCAACTTTATATTGACAACCGTAGTACTACGTCTTGTTTACTCGCTTTTTCGTACACACTTTCATTTACACCCAACTTTGCATTTGCTTGCGTCCATTTACTCTTCAACCTTACATTTGCTTTATTCTATCTTGTTTCTTGTTTACGTTTTCTGTTGTTAACTTCATAAAGTATGTCATTTATTGCTCTCTCCCTCTCTCTCTCTCTCTCTCTCTCTCTCTCTCACCATGATGCAGCCCCACAAGATCTCGCCCAGATTATTTAGAGCCTTTTCAAATGAAATGGTTCTTTTGTGGTCTCAAATTGAATCCAAGTTATCTGAATGTCCTCGAGACCTCACAGTGATATTGTTGTCGTTGCATTCGGCTCTCCCTTTACTTGTTTCCAGAAATGCTTTATTACTGTTTAAAAAGAAAATTATAATATGCGATTTCAAAAATAACAGCCGCCTTTAAGGATAAATTCAAATATCAGCTACCATGCGAAATGATAGACTCGCACGTCAGTGTACTGGAATATGCCTAAAGTATAAGATAAGTTACGTTATGTTGTTTTGGTTTATGTTCCTTTAATTTTCATGCGGTGCTAGGTATACCAGCTTAGGTGATGCGATGGAACATTTCTGCTAACCCATACAAGCTCTACTGATGCAGTAGATCACTTGCGCTAGGTTATGTTAGATACTATGGCGCAATGGAACTCTTCGGCAAAGCTATACAAGCTTTGGTGATGCATGGATCACTCCTGCCAGACTAGACCTACTATAGTAGATTCACATCAACCGTGCATTTGATGTCTAGGCAGTCTCTTACGACCCTCTTGACTGGCCGTTGATAAGCCAATCACAGGGCTGGAAACTCAGTCTCGAGAGAGTTCACAGAGGCAGGATGTATGTTCCACCTCTCCTGAGGATACTTTTGAAAGACGTATCCCCCAACAGAGGTGGAACATAGACCCTACCTATGTAAACTCTCGAGAGAGACTGAGAGTTTCCAGCCCTATGATTGGCTTATCAACAGCCAATCAGGAGCGTCGTAAGGAACTGGCCTAGACATCAAATGCACGGTTGATGTGAATCTACTATAGTTATGCAGTGGAACCCTTTTCTTGGCTATGCAAGCCACGCGAGGCAATGGAACATTTCTGCTGTGTTAATCAAGCTATGTGATGTACGGAGAAAACTTCTACTAGACCGTGCCAACTTATGTAGTGCAGTGGAACCGTTCTGTTGGGCTATGATAGCTATGTGACGAGATGGAATAATGCTAGGTTAAGCAAGCCAATTTGACGCAACGGAACACTTTTGCTGGGTTAAGTAAGCTGTGTTGCGCAATGAAACACTTCTACTGGGTTAAGTAAGCTGTGTTGCAGAATGGAACACTTCTGCTAGGTTGAGCAAGCTATTTGACGCAGTGGAACACTTCTATTGGGCTGTGCAAGCTATATGACTCTATGGAACGCTTCTGCTAGGTTAAGCAAGCGATGTGAAGCAATGGAACACTTTTACTAGGACTATGCAAGCTATATGACTCAATGGAACACTTCTGCTAGGTTAAGCAAGCGACGTGAAGCAATGGAACACTTTTCTGGACTATGCAAAGGTTGTATGCTTTGCAGTCAATATATCCAGGAAGCCTCACATACGTGGCATTGCAAAGGAGCAAATAAATAAAAACAAAGGACAGTGCTCAACTTACCTGTGCATTACCTAGCTTGTTCAGACACCTGCTTGAGAGAGGTATACTTTTCATATGCTAGTTTCACAGTATTCTGTACACAGTGATTGTGCATCATCTGGCGGTCAAAACAGCACTAAGTAAAGTATCTGAAAACATTCTTAAAATATTTATAATCAGACTTTTTTTCCTAACGTGTGCTGTTGAAAATCGACACGGTTTGGTACGTAGACTTATTTCCATAATCTCCTCTGTCAGCGAAATTAGGCTCTATGAAATCAAGTTCCTAAAACGGTGGAAATTTGTCTCTGATATTTTTTTTCTACTTCAGTGTTATGACCTTCAGCTTCGCAGGATTAACTCGATATGGTATGCAAATAGTATTCAGATTATTACAATCAGCATTATGTGTGGAATGGGTTTTCCGTGTCACAAAAGACGAAAAAGTACAAAACAATTAAAGTGTATCCGAGACTAATTGCTTCTCTGACGAATCAGAAAAATAATTGGCTCAAACATTTGTATAGGAATATGTCACGTATTACAGAATAAACATATTGATAAATATGTCTTGATATCCGTATAATTGAAATCGCCATGAAATTTTTTTTACAGCAAGAACCTATCTATTTAATGGTGAATATCTTGATTTAGTTGAGGTGATCAGAGAATTTTAACCGTGAAAAAATGGAACACTATAATGAATTTAAAACACCAATTTAAAGATAAATTATCTGGAGTTTTGTTTCATGTAGAATGTTGATCGTCTAACTGATCAGTGGACTAGATTCTGGGTGGTTTCCTCGTTGCACACGGATTCCTTTGATATTGCGTAGAATCCGAGGCACGAGCGTTTGCAAGTTCAGATTACGTTATCCAAATCATTGCAGTTCTCAGTAATGGAACCTACGTCGTTTTTATTTCATTGATTCCTGTCGATTGCTGAATGTGGTGTTTTAAGTTTCACCATTAAACGATTTTTATTTTTTATTATTTTTTTTATCTCATTTTCACATTGAAAGCTTGGATCCAACCAGCTACTGACTGATCTCTCTCTCTCTCTCTCTCTCTCCTCTCTCTCTCTCTCTCTCTCTCTCTCTCTCTCTCTCTCCTCTCTCTCGTAGTAGCCATCTTGCTTGGTGAGTACGTACCCGCGTGAAGTCACAATATCACAGATATCACAAGTTTAACATACGACTAGAATTTGAGAAATATCTAGAAGTGTTCCGTGAACTATCGGTGATAAGATTAGTGTGAAAATAGTAGGATAAAGCGTCTTCTAGTTAGTTTATCAAGTGTAATACTATAAAATCAGAACAAGATGGCAGTAAGTTCCAACTGCGGGAAAAGGTGGCGTAATTTGGCGTGTCTAGCAGATTCGCAATACGATGAGGTAGCAGGAAGGGAACTGGCATTTCTCATCTATGAAATCAGCAACAGTCCTAACCAAAAAGATACAAAAGCATTCATAGATATATTAGAAGGATAGAATCCTTCAAACTGGAACAAATCTAATGAAAACATCTTGAAAATAATTGAAGAAGTTCCAAATAAAATCCAAGTGGTCAAGAGACTCATAAAGAAAATATACATAAACCAACATATTCCGACACGAGAAAATGAATAAGGTGAATCTTGTGAATATACTATTGATGCATTAGGAAAAAGAATGCCAAAAGCATGCAAACTGTGTAAGGTTTGTATAGCATAGTCAATCCCCCACAAAACCTAATCAGAAAATGTGCTGCATTGCAACATTCCGACCCATCCACAGTGTGCTGAGGTAATACAAGATTTGAGAAAAGATACAAGAATTTTGTTCAACATGTATACATGGATAGACAATGTTATTAAATCAAGATTGAATGGTACAAATAGTTGATGGAGAAGAAGAAGAGGAAGAGGAAGAAGAAGAAGAAAAGAAGAAGAGGAAAACGGAAGAGAAGTAAACAAAATGAAATGACAGAAAAAAAATAAGGAAAACAAAGAACAAGATAAAAGTATGGATGCAGAGATACTCATTGATACTACATATGAGGCAATAAAGCAGCATACCTACGAAGAAATAAATTACGATATGACAACAGAAAAGCAAATCCCGAAGAGGCTCTACCCAGATCTATACAATGACGGGAAGAGGAAAAAATAGACAAGAAAGACAAAATCTGCAACCTTTTGAAAAGAGGGAATTGCAGATTTGGAGAAGAAGATGTTACTACAAACATCCTAAGATATGTCAAAACTATGAAATATATGGTAAATGTGCATACTTAGATGGATATGGGGATGATTGCAGAGATCTGCATCCAAAAATATGTAAAAACCTAAAAGAAGGAAAAGGATGTAAGTTCGACAAAAAATGCAAATATATGCACCCTGTAGCCATGAATCATAATCAAATAAATAACCAACCAAGTAATAAAATCCAAAATAAGAAAGAAACAAATAAAGAGAGAAATCAAGAATATCAGGTAAAAGAGAAAAAAGCAAACACCAATGAGATATGCAGAGGTGTCAGCAAAGAATTTCAAAGCATCAGCTCCGAAATTCTACTCAAGAGATAATAACTGTATTTATTATGCAAGAGGATATTGCAGAAACGGAGAAAATTGCAGATTCAGCACAAAATGAATAATTATGATGAAGGGAAGATCAAATATTATGGAAAAGTTGGATTTTTTAATGTCAGAATTTTTTCTGGAAATGAAATGAGAACAACATACCAGAACAGGAAAGAGACATGGGAAAATCCTTATTACTATCAGTATTAAATGAAGGAGAAAAACACGCAAACCATCATAGTGATGAATGCGCAGGGTTTAGTTACGAGTAACTCAAAAAGAAAAATAGAGTACTTAGAAGAACTAACCAAAATGAAAAGAAAATAGATATAATGAATATAAGTGAAACCTGGTATTCCCAAGAGACTGGGAATGATGATCAAATAAAAGGGTTCCAAACTTATAGATCAGATAGAAAAAATAGGAATCAAGGGGGAACCGCAATATATGGGAAAGACAAAAAACAAGGAAAAATATATGAGAAATATAGTAACTCAGAATGTGAACTAATAGCGGTAGAATTTGAATCTGAAAAAATTGATGAACAAAATAGTAATATATAGACCTCCTAATACTAAAGAGTTTGACTTAATAATTGAAAAATTGGATGATATATGTAGAAATCACAAGGACTGGACTATTCTCCTATCTGGTGACTTCAACTTTCCTTTCGTAGAATGGAAAGAACGAATAGGAGATTGTGGGATACTTATACATATAAAAAAGAGAGTAATAGTAGTGCAGAAGATAAGAGGCAATTTGAAAAGCTATTAGATATGCTACTAGAATACAACATTCAACAAATAAATCACCTGCCAACAAGAAACGGAAAATACTTTAGACCTAGTATTTGTGAACGAGATGAATTATGTTAAAGAAATAATAGTTTATAATGCGAGTATTTTCAGGCCACCATAATGTCATAGAATTAACAGTTCATTCCAAAGCAAGTGAAAATAGAGATAAGCAAGAAATGAAAAGTGGGAAGGATATGGAAAATACAACTTCTACAGAAAAATATAAAATGGTCAGAAATTAATGAAGAATTAAACAAAGATTGGGATAACATTTTCGTAAGTTGATGACAAATAAGGGTAAATACGGAGATATTATATAAAATATTGGAGATAATAGTGGAAAAATATATACCGAAGAAGAAAAGTAAACATCATTCATGCATACCAAGAGACAGAAGAATCTTGTTCCAGAAAATCAGAAAGTGGAAAAAAGGTCTTGCAAAAGAAAAAAATGCATGGAAAGTTATAGAACTAAAAAGTAAGATAGAAAATGCAGAAAAAAAGATTATACAATCAAAAGAAAATGAAAAACGGGACTTGGAAGAAAAAACCCTATTAAATATCAAGGCAAAACCCCAAACTATTATACTCATATGCGAAGAAGATGAATAAAAAGAAGAATAGAAATAGGCCCTCTGAGAATTGAAGGGAGATTAACGAATGAAAAAAAGGAAATTTGCAACATACTGGCAGAACGATATAAGAGAGAATTCACCCCTAGAATAGATAATGAAGATAATGATATAGAAGTAAGGGATGAAAATAGTGAATATTTAGCTGACATAGATATTAACTGAAGCTGATATTGTTTGTCAAAGGCTATTAAACTGCAAATTAAAAATGGAGCTTGCTGCAGGGCCTGATGGAATTCCATGCTATTTTGTTAAAGAAAGTAGTTCATTCTATCGCAAAGCCACTTGCAATATTATTAAGACAAAGTGTAGATACAGGCAAGATATATGATGAGCACAAATTAGCGTATATTACCCCTACTTTCAAAAGTGGATCAAGACTAGAGGCAAGTAATTATAGGCCTGTGAGTCTAACATCACATATAATGAAAGTGTATGAAAGGGTAATGAAGAAAAATATTATGAAACATTTAATAAAAAATAATTTGTTTAATAAGGAACAACATGGTTTCGTACCCGGAAAAAGTACACAAACCCAACTGTTAGTCCACCGTGAAAACATATTCAAAAATATGAAAAGCGGAAATGAGATGTGGTTTATTTAGACTTGCAAAAGCTTTTGATAAAGTAGACCATAATATATTAGCGAAGAAAATAGAAAACACAATATCGTGGATAAAGTAGGAAGATGGTTAAAAGAATTTTTACACAACAGAAAACAGGATAGTTGCAAACGACGAGATCGGATGAAGCCAAGGTAATATCCGGTGTGCCGCAAGGTACGGTGTTAGCTGCAATACTGTTTGTTATTATGATTGAAGACATAGACAATAATGTTAAGGATTCGGTAGTGAGTAGTTTCGCAGATGACACAAGAATAAGTAGAGAAATTACTTGTGATTGAAGATAGGAACGCTCTACAAAGAGACCTTAACAAAGTATATGATTGGGCAGAGGTAAATAGGATGGTATTTAACTCTGATAAATTTGAATCAATAAATTATGGAGACAGAGAAAGAAAGCTATATGCATATAAGGGACCTAATAATGAGACCATCACAAATAAGGAAGCAGTTAAAGACCTTGGTGTGATGATGAATAGGAACATGTTATGCAATGATCAAATAGCAACTCTGTTGGCAAAATGTAAAGCAAAAATGGGGAATGTTGTTACGGCACTTCAAAACAAGAAAAGCTGAACACATGATTATGCTTTATAAAACATATGTTTTCGTAGTCCAACTTGATATTGCAATATGATATGGTACCCACATATCAAAAGGATATTGCACAAATAGAGAGTGTACAAAGGTCCTTTACAGCTAGAATAGAAGAAGTTAAGGACCTAGACTACTGGGAAAAGACTACATTCTTAAAAATTATATAGTTCCAAAGGAGGAAGAGAACGCTACATGATAATTCAGGCATGGAAACAGATAGAAGGAATAGCAGAAAATATCATGGAACTAAAAATATCAGAAAGAGCAAGCAGAGGTAGATTAATAGTGCCCAAAAATATACCAGGAAAAATAAGGAAGCACACAGGACATTAATCCACTACGCCACCAGCATCGTAATGCAGCGTCTATTCAATGCGTTGCCAGCTCATCTGAGGAATATATCAGGAGTGAGCGTAGATGTGTTTAAGAATAAGCTCGACAAATATCTAAACTGCATCCCAGACCATCCAAGATTGGAAGATGCAAAATATACCGGAAGATGTACTAGCAACTCTCTGGTAGACATTAGAGGTGCCTCACACTGAGGGACCTGGGGCAACCCGAACAGATGTAAGGTCTGTAAGGTAAGGTGCCAGCACGCTAACGCACGCGGTCATAAATGCCTGCAATCATAAAGGCATAACCATAACACAGAAATGGAGGCCACTCATGTGAAACAAATTATGTAGTTGATATAATGAATTATTTATGAGATAACTGAAATAATGGTGCTATCATCATATTATCATAAAATATTTTATGTATCAGCTTTTTTTTCCCTTTTCGTGATGGAGGTGCATAGCATGGGCATTGCCGGTAATTTGAATAACACATAATACATGCACACTTACTGACATATGTACATACATACGTACGCACGTACATATATACATAATTATTTACTTTTATACGTAGAAGCGTACGTACGTACATACATACATACAAGGTGTAGACCTTGCATACATACATGCACACTACATATATAAACATACGTAGCCCGTACATATATACAATAATTATTTACTTTTATACGTAGAAGCGTACGTACGGACATACATACATACACGGTGTAGACCTTGCATACATACACATACATACATACATACATACATACATACATACATACATACATACATACATGTAGAAACAACCCTGGCGACTATAAAACCATTTGAACCACACTAAAATCATAAACAGATATTCTTGTCAGCAGTAACGGAAGCTTAAACGCCGGTTGAGGGACAGCGATATTACCAAAGTTTCCCGATATATCCGAAGTTATAATTCAGGGACGGTCGACTTGAGATGTGCAATAAGCCTCCGTAATTGAACAATTTAAGTTAAATACTGCCCGTCGTAGGAGGGGGAGGGGGAGGAGGGGGACGGGAACGCTTCCATTACCCTACGACCAAAATTATTGGTCCTCATTCCTTCCCCGCCAAAGGTATCGCGGACGAGCCATCCATATTGGCATGCGAAATTCGGAACAGGTTGACTTTTGTATTTTTGTTAGAAATGAACAATAATAATAATAATAACAGTCTTTATTTCAGCTAGGGACATATACATGGAACATACAAAGTAGAGACAATACACTACATACGATCTAGAATCTAGATGCACGAGATAAAATTATAACATTGATATAATCGGCACTACCCAGTCAGTTGCTGAAGTAGTAGTGAGAACAGTAAGCATAATAATGGTAATGACACTACTCATAATGAGAATAAAAGTAAGCATATTTAAAAAACGATAACAATTAAAAAAACAGATTGCTTATAATTAATTTCCTGCTAGGGACCTTAGGTGGTTACTGGAAGCCAGGTCCTGAGGGCTAATTAGGGTCAGTTAGGTAAATTTGTATTAAATCGAGGTAATCTGCCATGAACACCTTCCTGACGGAAGGTGTATTAAGTCGAAAAATGGTGATGTGAGACTCTTCCCCGTCACTTTTATCTGCAATCGCGGGAAAATATATGTGTAAATACTTTGGTAAGTCGAGCATTATTCTTCAAGGGAAGGAAACCTTAGATATTAGACTTCTATGCATAAAAATACATTTATGTAAAGTATTGTAGGTAGTTTGTAAGAATGTTATTGCGTATATGTTTACACGCATGTACGCTTGAGTTGCCGGGTTTTTGTGCATACACATATAGGAAAACTAGGTAGCCTTTTGTTCATTTATATTAACGTGAAATAGAGTGGAATTAACTCTTCCATAAGTAAACTTAAGGTTCTTGGTCATGTTAGAACATCGTGTAGCGCATAAATGGTTAATAACTCGAATAGTTACATTTTACTATAGTATTTTCACATCAACCGTGCACTTGATGTCTAGGCCTGTCCATTACGACGCTCCTGATTGGCTGTTGATAAGCCAATGACAGGGCTGGAAACTCTGTCTCTCTCGAGAGTTCACATGGCTAGGATCTATGTTCCACCTCTCCTGAAGGATACGTCTTTCAAAAGTATCCCTCAGGAGTGGTGGAACACACGTCCTGCCTATATGAACTCTCTCTCGGGAGAGCTTCCAGCCCTGTGATTGGCTCACCAACAGCCAATCAGGAGCGTCGTAAGGGGCTGGCTTAGACATCAAATGCACGGTTGATGTGAATCTACCATAGTAATGTTTTACCCTTCGCAGCCCAGAACAACCTGGCGTTAACCATACCTGTGAATAATTGGTAAACCTCGCCTGGCCAAAAAAAAAAGGCGGCTTTTATTCCATTACCAACTCTTACGAGGTCACTATTTTTTATATTTCAGTGTCTCGTTCCTCTCCATAATGGTATACATTATTATATAGACGGAAATCCTGTGATGGAATAACGAATATCTTAAAGTAGGAATCGCGTATCAGTGATATTATATATATATATATATATATATATATATATATATATATATATATATATATATATATATATACATACATATATATATATATATATATATATATATATATATATATATACATGTTACACATCTTTCTCACTGCCATGATATCAGTGTTTTTTGTATGTGTATAATTATATATATATATATATATATATATATATATATGTGTGTGTGTGTGTGTGTGTGTGTGTGTGTATGTGTGTATGTGTATAGTGTGTGTGTGTGTGGGGGGGGGGGGAGAAGGGGAGAGGCAGAGACAGTATATAAAATGTTTGTAACAGTTTATGATATTTAGCAGCGTATGTTTATCAGTACATATTCATATACGAAGCGGCAATAATTCGACCCAGTTCTCCTACGTCCATGATTTCAGGACACCTATCAGAAATGAAACTTCAGTAGCCCAGTTCTCATTAAGGCTGGAATATATGGACCATCACAATCTATCTCCGGTAACAAGCATCTCGTCCATCTTTTGAGAAGATTAAATCCATGAATCTCTTACCCCCAATCCTTTTCTCTGCTGGAGAGAGAGAGAGAGAGAGAGAGAGAGAGAGAGAGAGAGGAGAGAGAGAGAGGAATCCGTAACTCTCATTCTTCTTTATCTCCAGAGATTAATCAATTCCTGATTGCGCTCTCTCTCTTCTCTCTCTCTCTCTCTCTCTCTCTCTCGTGTCGATGGTCAGGGTTGTTACGTAGTTTACACAGATTACTCTTATCATTTTTTCGCACTCCTTCTGTGTGTTTGTGCATATGTATATATGTGTGATCTTGAGTCAGAACTGGAATTAATCAGTGCAATTTATTGCATTGTTATTTTTGGCTAAATCTAGATTTAATCATAGGATAATTAGTCGTAAAACAAACACACCTAAATTACTGCAAATATTATGTAGTTCATTTTTTGTTGTCCGGTAAAAACTAATTAACAACCTAAGGTTATTATCCACTAAATACAATATTTCGGATAAGTGTGCGTTATGATTAGTATGGAGGTTGGAGTTCTGTAAATATGAAAAAACGAAATTCATCTCTTTATATTCCGGGAACAAACTTCCATTATCAGACTTTTGCTAACATTAATTAAAATGATTCGTGGAACAGTTTCCAATCAAGCTATGGCAAATAATACTGAGAGGTACACAAAATACTAAACCTATGTATACTATGCATTTACTCTGTAATAGCGAATAGAATTTGTCTTAATATGAAGTTATTTGAAGTACTCGATGGAAACAGAAAATAAAACTGGCAATTTCTGAAACGCATCTGCCTTCGTTTTCTCGCTAACTAGTAAATCTTGTGCCGATGGTGGAAATGGCTTTCTGTGAGGGGCAAGATGGCGGATTGAAAGTCCGACATTATGCAGGAGCCAGTTGAATTGAATTTGACTGCGTTCAGAACTGGCTAGATTAGGTATTTGCATTTTTAAAGAAAAACGAGCATGTTTCGTGATTAATTCTTAGTTCGAAGTTTTTTTTCTCTTTTTTTTTCTTTTCTTAGCTAATCGTAGAGTCGTAAGGAGTCTGTTGAATTCAGTTTGCCTACGTACAGAATTGGAAAGTTCAGTTATTTGCATTTATAAAGAAATACTAGCAATTTTCCTTGCTGACTCCTTTACTTGATTTTTTTTTTTTTTTTTTTTTTTTTTTGCTAGTCTTCGAAGGTCGTAAGAATCTTCATAAAAAATTTGTGTAACATCCCAAAACATTTTCCTCTGAAATAAAGCCGAACCTATCGCAGTCTGTGGCAGATAGGTATTTCGATTTTAGCTTTCGCATCAAACACTCCCATCCAGGCTATATATATATATATATATATATATATATATAGATATATATATATATATATATATATATATATATATATATGCCTCCTCCGCCATGCAATTCCTGATTCCCCCAACACGCGTTGTAAGACATTTAGTTCTTTATTCAGTATTTCTGGTGTCCGAAAGATGAAAAAATAAAATTTGAAAAAAAAGATGAAAAGCAAATATTGGAGGAGTTCTTTTATGAGCTTTAAATGACTTCAAAATTTCATTTTTATCAAGAAATTAGTATCCCTTTTTCTAGTTTTTTTTTTTTTTTTTTTTTGTTTTTTTTTTTTTTTTTTTTTTTTAGTTAGATAACCATACCTGAAAAATTAAACTTCTCTCTCTCTCTCTCTCTCTCTCTCTCTCTCTCTCTCTCTCTCTCTCTCTCCGTTACACTGACTTCCTGGATGTTATTTTAGATTGGTTAAAGAGACTGTATTCAACAGTCTCGAATGCCAGCAGTCATTAGCATCTCTCTAATCCAGTAGTTCTCAACCAGGGAGGAATTCCCCCCCCCCCCCAAAAAAACCCCCCCCCCCCCCCTCCGAGGGGAATTTCAGAGTTGCGGGGAAGGGAGAGAGAGAGAGAGAGAGAGATTGAGAGAGAGAGAGAGAGAGAGAGAAAGCGCAGAGATTGGCGGGCTCAAACTGGCTCTAGGACCACACAAAACGCAGTAAGCATGGATCTGTCATTTACACTGCACGTTTTGAGGCAGATAGTTTTGGAAAGGGGTGTGTGTGTGGGGTGGAGGAGGAGGAGGTGTGATAAAGGGTGCATGGGCCAAAACTTGAGGTTGAGAATCACTACTCTAATCAATGGAAAGGTCGTTCAAATGACTTTCTAATCAGGATCCGCACGTAGCGTTTGATCTTGAGCCGCCACAGTCAGACCTTCTTCCTCCTTCTTCAGCTCTCCTTTAGTCAGCCATTGGAAAACTGCCACCTCCAACTACATTCCAATACGACCTCTGATACTGGCCATCCATTTGCTTGTTTTCTCTGTACTCTTCCGTAGCCTGGTGGTACTCTTCACAGTCTTTTTCATTCCCAGCTGTTGTTATCTATAGTAGATTCGCATCAACCGTGCATTTAATGTCTAGGCCCGTCCCTTACGACGCTCCTGATTGGCTGTTGATAAGTCAATCACAGGGCTGGGAGCTCTCAGTCTCTCGAGAGAGTTCACATGGGTAGGATATGTGTTCCAACTCTCCTGAGGTATACGTTTGAAAGACGTATCCCTCAGGAGAGGAGGAAGACACACCCTGCCTATGTGAACTCTCGAGAGAGACTGAGAGTTTCCAGCACTGTAACTGGCTTATCAGGAGCGTCGTAAGGGACTGGCCTAAACATGAAATGCACGGTTGATGTTAATCTACTATTGGCATCTCCACTGATGCTAAGGTACTGAGGTATTACTCGGGTGTTATTTCGACGTCGATACAGGCCTCCACATTTTACGTTCTTCCTTATTTTCTTTTTGGGAGAAGAGCCTTGCTGCCATACTTGCTGTTGGATGTATGGCCTTACTGATGGTCATAAGTTTTCTTTTTTTTTATTCTTCTTTACCAAGTTGTTGGGTTTTCATTTGTCTATGGTACTAATCTCCCACTGCATCTGATTTTTTTTATATCACGGTCATCCTATTCGACTGGGTGGTTTTATAGTGTGGGGTTCCGGGTTACATCCTGCCTCCTCAGAAGTCTATCACTTTTCTCACTGTGTGTGCTGCTTCCGGGAGCACACTCTTCTGCATGAGTCCTGGAGCTACTTCAGCATCTGATATTATTATTATGATTATTACTGTTATTATTACGCGAAATCTGTATAATTTTGTTAACTTTCTCGAGAATCGACGCTTTTTTTCTCTCTCGTAAAATATAGTCAATTTACTGGATAAGATGAAAGCAACGGGGCAATTGGAGTCATAGAAAACGTGAAATAGTTTTAGTAAAAAACTTGTTTACATATATAACCCGGGGTCGAACACCCGGGGTCGAACCCCTGGTTATCTCAAAATATTCTGGTAGCAGTGGACCGTGGTCTTAGACACTGGAACACTCCGTTCTCTCTCTCTCTCTCTCTCTCTCTCTCTCTCTCTCTCTCTCACCTAAGGCGATCAAATCAGAAACGGGCTTCAAAAATACATTTATTTAAAAGCAAAGCATTGATCAAATAGTTAGGTTCTCAAAGTTCAAAATAGCTTAATTGATCCCCAATAATTAATCAAATAACTAACATTAGTTTAGTCATGACATTAGCAGTCAGTCAAAACCAACTCTAAAATATATATATTGTTCCTCTCCAAAAACCATTCCTCTTTGTCAGAATCGCCTGTTAGAAAGACAGGAGAACAAACTGATAAGCATACACAATTGTAAATAAAAAGTCAAAAGATTAAATGAAACAGAATATCCTTGAAAAGCATTCAAAATACAGTTAAGCCACATCTTTGGCCAAAGTACAGTAACTCTTACCCATTTCAGTCTAGAATCTCCTCGCACTTTCACAAAAGGCAAAAGCCTCCATGGCTTCGCCTGACTCCCGCAACAATCTCTC
>NC_087213.1:13535997-13590997 GCF_015104395.2 Macrobrachium nipponense | reverse complement strand
AATATTTGTGTGTGCATATATATATATATATATATATATATATATATATATATATATATATATATATATATATATATATATATATATATATATATATATATATATATATGTATATATATATATATATATATATATATATACGTACATATATATATATAGATAATTATATAAATACATACACATATATGTATATATAATATATATATATATATATATATATATATATATATATATATATATATATATATATTATCCACTTTAATTTTTCTTACCCCTCATCTGTGTTAAATTACCTTCGTATACACTTTATATCTTTACCTCTCCGCATTAAGATTATCAATAAGGAAACTAATAACATGATGCAAATTGCTAATACTCGACTAATTGATAACTGTAGATGAGACGATAACGAAAGATTACTCACTCAGTAAATCACGGAGCTGAGGTTCAAAGGATGAAGTTATCAATCACAGCGTGAGTTATGACCAGTCAATTATGTTACCTGGCGTCAAGCTCTCTCTCTCTCTCTCTCTCTCTCTCTCTCTCTCTCTCTCTCTCTCTCTCTCATTCTGGAAGTTTTCTGAACGCAGTTATCCTCACGGGAACAGTTCAAACACGAGCATACATCATCAGAAAGGGAAATCGGGTAAATTTACTTGCACTGCGCTTTGCGATCTTGTTATCTTGCACGAAGGCAACATTACATTAGGGCTTCGGGGAAAGAAGGTGAAATCTTTCATCGCATTTCTGACGGATAGGAATCTGTATTGTGGAGAAAAAGTTTCTTTGCGGATCTCGAATTCAACCTTATTCGTAGTTTTCTAGCCCCAGTGTTTCTTCCCGATACTTTTTCTATTTTTGTATAACTCGGAGAGGGGAAAAATTATATCACACGAACTCATTAAACGTAAAGAGCGTCCCCTTTTAGTTATAAATTGCTGGTTTTTGTGTAAATGTTTATTTATATCATAAGAGATTTAACAGTGGTCACTGACGCGGATATATAAAACACTACAGAATTAATACTCTTATACTTCTTTTTTTTTCGTGGTTAAGTCAGATGGGTAACGCGTCCTCGTTCTGATACTCCGGATGCGGGTTCGGTTCCTGCTACGGCCGTCAGAATTTGTCCCTATTCTTGCATTTTAAATTGCTGGTGTGTTTTAGTATACAATATATATATATATATATATATATATATATATATATATATATATATATATATATATATATACATATATATATATATACATATATATACTATATATATATATATATGCATATATATATACATATATATATATATATATATATATATATTATATGATTGCGTGTATAGATGGTGTTCCAAGCCAGGCTTACTGCAACCCACCACAATCGACTAACCACCATGATTTTCTATATTTTGCGTGTGTATATCGTGTGAGGATGATAGTATTTAATTAAGAAAGAAGGACTATTTATATCGTTTTCTGGAGGAGAATCTCGTTATTAAGTAAACCTTGAAATCAGATGGAAATTGTGTAGCTTGAACTATCCAAAGCAACACAAAGGAATGAGCACTTATCTGAACTCACAACATATTCATTCCTGTCTATTCTAAGTCGATTCAATGTTAAGATTTGTCAGTAATGTCTAATATGAACTCTGTTACCTCAAAAGCATAAGAAATCCTAGATGCTGGAATCCAAACTTACGTAATAGCGCCTCAGTGGCGTGGTGGGTATGGTGTTTGTGTCCCACCTCGGTGGTCGCGGCTTCGATTCTCGGCCATTCCATTGAGGAGTGAGAGATGTGTATTTCTGGTGATAGAAGTTCACTCTCGACGTGGTTCGGAAGTCACGTAAAGCCGTTGGTCCCGTTGCTGAGTAACCACTGGTTCCATGCAACGTAAAAGCACCATACAAACAAAAAACAAATTACGTAATATGAAGTTGATTTATCACTCATGACAGAATTCAAGTCTTGGAAGCAGCCAGACATCATAAACACTAGAATGAATTTCCACTCACGTGCTCTTGTCCCGTTTAAACTCCGGGACTGCTCGAAGTCCTGCATCAGTCCGTCTCGTCGTGAGATGTGAAGCCTTTATTTAACAGCCGGCAATTAGGGCGAGTGGTCTTCGTTAATACATATTTCCTTTTTTTTTAGCTGATAATAGATATCCAGTGGATAGCTCCTTCACAGACGGGGATTCTCGAATTTTATTAGGTAATTCCTTAATAAATTTTGAGCTGAGAAGTTGAGTAAGGTCAGGTCAGTTCACACTGGCGTTCTTAAAAGCTCATTTCCTCACAGAAATGCAGTCGTTATGCAAATTTCCTGACGTGATTATAATTAATTGATTGAGGTTTGTTACTTGGCGACCCAAAAACCACATTCTGCTTAAAAATATGTGCACAGATAATTTGGAATAAAGTACAGATTTCTCTTATGAACCCTTAAGTTTAGAATCCAATTTAAAGTATTTTTAAGTAGAAATATTTTCACTTTCGCTTATAGAGAAGGTACCCACACATGTAGTGAAAAGTCTAATACTTAACCGATTAGCCTTTGATCTCATGCGGTACACTGTAGGCATTACGTAAAGTTCTTTGCAGAATTCCTTTGGCCCCTAACTGCAACCCCTCACATTCCTCTGACTGTACTTCCGTTCATATTCTCTTTCTTCCATTATACTTTCCAATGTCTCTTTAACAATTGATTCATAGTGCAAGGTACTCCCTCCTATTACACCTTTCAAACATTGTCCTGTCGTTGTTAGGGCTGATTGACCTCATAGATTCCAGCACTTGGACTTTGGTCTAAGTTCTGATAAGCCTAAGATAACATTAACGATCAGTTAAGTTCAGTATTTCTTAGTTTTACCAGACCACTGAGCTGATTAACAGCTGGCCCGAAGGATTAGATATTTTTACGTGGCCAAGAACCAATTGGTCACCTAGCAACGGGGCCTACAGCTTATTGTGGGATCCGAACCACACTATATCGAGAAATGAATTTCTATCACCAGAAATAAATTCCTCTGATTCCGCGTTGGCCCAGCCGGGAATCGAACCTCGGACCACCGGATTGGCAGCCGAGCGCGAAAACCACTCGTCCAGCGTGGAACTTAACGATCAGTTGTAGCACTTCCATCTCATCCCTGGTGATGATATGGAAAATTATGAGAGGAAATCATAAATATAAACAGTAATGATGATGATCTTCATATGCTTGTAAAAATAAGTTTTGTTGTTTTAAATTAATACTGTGCGGTGACTGCGATTTTCATGTAGTTTTATTTTTCAGATAAGGTAATCGTGATGAAAATGATTCACTTTGAACTGACAGGACAAGGTATGAGTTTTTTTTTTTCTTTAAATGGCGCCTTTGAAAAGCATCGGGATTGTCGGGAATATAAGGTAAGTCTGTTTTAATTTCCGGTTGTAAAAAAGATATTGTTTACTTCTCGATTGTTACTTTTTATTTAGGAAGGTTTTAATAACTATAAAAACTGGTGTGAATAATTCTTGTATTTCTGTATTAATTAGAAATTCCGTCGATTGGTCGAAATTACTTTATAAACATAATACAAAACAAAGTGAAACTATTTTCCAATTAATTACAAAACAACTGCGAAGCTTTATGAAAGCAAGGAGACAGGTAGCGAGGAGGTAGACAAACATGCACGCAAACAGATGGAGTTGATTATAGGAAGACTTGTTTACAAACGAATCATCAATACTCTGTATCAATAATCATCTCCAACCGTCGAACACAGCGCAGCCTTTCCAGGCAAATTGCCTTCATTGGATCTGTCAACACAAACCTTGTTTTCGTTTGATTTCACTCATTTTCGTTGTTAGTTCACACGGGGGCGGGGAGGGGACGGCCTTCTCTCCATGACTGATATTAATTTATTAGCCATTTATTCGCTTTGTTTGTTTGTCATATGCATCAGATAATTTCAATTTGATTCTCATGTATCTTTTGCGGCATAATCATATCTTCATTGATTATCAGGTAACTTTTCATATCTTCATTGTTTCTCAGGTAACTTTTCATATCTTGATTGATTCTCAGGTAACTTTTCATATCATTTTCATTGATTCTCAGGTAACTTTTCAGATCTTCATTCATTCTCAGGTAACTTTTCATATCTTCATTGATTCTCAGGTAACTTTTCATATCTTCTTCGTTGATTCTCAGGTACCTTTTCATATCTTCATTAATTCTCAGGTAACTTTTCATATCTTCATTGTTTCTCAGGTAACTTTTCATATCTTCATTGATTCCCAAGTAACTTTTCATATTCATATCATATTCATTGATTCTCAGGTAACGTTTTTTTTTTTTTTTTTATATCATCTTCATGATTCTCAAGTAACTTTCATATTCATATCATCTTCATGATTCTCAGGTAAACTTTTTATAATCATCTTCATTGATTCTCAAGTAACTTTTCATATTCATATCATCTTCATTGATTCTCAGGTAACTTTTTATATTATCTTTATTGATTCTCAGGTAACTTTTTATATCATCTTCATTGATTCTCAAGTAACTTTTCATATTCATATCATCTTCATTGATTCTTAGGTAACTTTTTATATCATCTTCATTGATTCTCAAGTAACTTTTCATATTCATATCATCTTCATTGATTCTCAGGTAACTTTTCATATCATCTTCATTGATTCTCAGGTAACTTTTCATATTCATATCATCTTCATTGATTCTCAGGTAACTTTTCACATCATCTTCATTGATTCTCAGGTAACTTTTCACATCATCTTCATTGATTCTCAGTTACCTTTTAACATCATCTTCATTGATTCTCAGGTAAATTTTCATATCATCTTCATTGATTCTTGGGTAACTTTTCATATCATATCCATTGATTCTCAGGTAACTTTTCATATTCATATCATCTTCACTGATTCTCAGGTAACTTTTCATATTCATATCATCTTCGCTGATTCTCAGGTAATTTTTCACATCATATTCATTGATTCTCAGGTAACTTTTCACATCATCTTCATTGAATCTCAGGTAACTGTTCGCATCATCTTCATTGATTCTCAGGTAACTTTTCACATCATCTTCATTGATTCTCAGGTAACTTTTCATATCATCTTCATTGATTCGCAAATAACTTTTCATATTCACATCATCTTCATTGATTCTCAGGTAACTTTTCATATCATCTTCATTGATTCTCAGGTAACTTTTCATATTCATATCATCTTCATTGATTCTCAGGTAACTTTTCATATGGTCATTGATTCTCAGGTAACTTTTCACATCAACTTTATTGGTTCGCAGGTAACTTTTCATATCATCTTCATTGATTCTCAAGTAACTTTTCATATCTTCATTGATTCTCAGGTAACTTTTCATATCTTCATTGATTCTTAGGTAACTTTTCATATAATCTTCATTGATTAGCAGATAACTTTTCATATCTTCATTGATTCTTAGGTAACTTTTCATATACTCTTAATTGATTCTCAGGTAACTTTTCATATCTCCATTGATTCTTAGATAACTTTTCGTATAATCTTCATTGATTCTTGGGTAATTTTTCATATTCATATTATCTTCGTTGATTCTCAAGTAACTTTTCATATCATCTTCATTGATTCTCAGGTAACTTTTTATATCATCTTCATTGATTCTCAGGTAACTTTTCATATTCATATCATTCTTCATTTTATTCTCAGGTAACTTTTCATATCATCTTTAAATTGAATCTCAGTTATTCTTTTCATATCATCTTCATTGATTCTCATGTTAACCTTTTCATAAATTTTCATATCATCTTCATTTATTCTCAGGTAACTTTTTCATAATTTTCAAATCTTTATTGAATTTTCTCTAACCTTTTCGATAATCATTCTTCATTGATTCTCAGGTAACTTTTCATATCATTATCATTTTCTTCATTGATTCTCAGGTAACTTTTCATATCATCTTCATTGATTCTCAAGTAACTTCTCATATTCATATCATCTTCAGTGATTCTCAGGTAACTTTTTATATTATCTTCATTGATTCTCAAGTAACTTTTCATATTTATATCATCTTCATTGATTCTCAGGTAACTTTTCATATTCATATCATCTTCATTGTTCTCAGGTACTTTTCATATCATATTCATTGATTCTCAAGTAACTTTTAATATTCATATTATTTCATTGATTCTCAAGGTAATTTTTTCATATCATAATTCATTTGATTCTCCAAAAGTAACTTTTTAATATTCAATATTATCTTCATTGATTTCTCAGGTAACTTTTTTTATAACATCTTCAATTGATTCTCAAGTAACTTTCATATATATATCTCTTCACTTATTTCAAGTAACTTTACATTCATATCACTTTCATTGACTCAGTAGTCTCATATTCATCATTCTTCATTGTAACTTTTTCAGGTAACTTTTCATATCTTCTCATTGATTCTCAGGTAACTTTTTCATATCATCTTCATTGATTCCTCAGTAACTTTTTCATTTTCATATCATCTTCATTGATTTATCAAGTAACTTTTCAATTCATATCATTTTCATTGATTCTCAGGTAACTTTTTTATATCATCTTCATTGATTCTCAAGTAACTTTTCATAATACATATCATCTTCATTATTGTTCTCAAGTAAATTTCTATCCATCATCTTCAATTGATTCTCAAGTAAACGTTTTCATATCATATCAATCTTCAAATTTGATTCTCAGTAACTTTTATTTATTCATATCATCTTCATTGATTCTCAAGTACCGTTTTCAATATTCATATCATCTTCATTGATTCTCAGGTAACTTTCAATTTTCATATCCATCTTCTATTGATTCTCAGGTAACTTTTCAATATCAAATCTTTTTCATTGGATTCTTCAGGTACTTTTCATATTCTCTTCAATTGAATTCTCAAGGTAAACTTTTTTTCATATTCATATCATCTTCAATTGCATTCTCCAGGTACAATTTCCATATTTTTTCATATCATCTTCATTGAGTTCTCAGGCTAACTTTTCATATCATCTTCATTGATTCTCAGGTAACTTTTCATATCAGCTTCTTGATTCTTCAGGTAACTTTTCATATCACTTCATTGATTCTTTTCAGTAACCTTTTTCATATTTCATATCATTCTTCATTGGATTCTTCAGGTAACTTTTCAATATCATCTTCATTGATTCTTCTTCCAGGTAACTTTTTCATATACAAAAAAAAAAAATTCCTTCATGTTGAACCTCTCAGTTTAACTTTTCATATCATCTACACATTGTTTCTCAGGTAACTTTTCTTATCATCTTCATTGATTCTCGGGTAATTTTTCATATCATCTTCATTGATTCTCAGTTAACTTTTCATATCATCTTCATTGTTTCTAAGGTAACTTTTTATATCATCTTAATTGATTCTCAGGTAACTTTTCATATCATCTACATTGTTTCTCAGGTAACTTTTCTTATCATCTTCATTGATTCTCAGGTAATTTTTCATATCATCTTCATTGATTCTCAGTTAACTTTTCATATCATCTTCATTGATTCTCAGGTAACTTTTTATATCATCTTAATTGATTCTCAGGTAACTTTTCATATCATCTTCATTGATATTCAGGTAACTTTTCATATCATCTTCATTGATTCTCAGGTAACTTTTCATATCATCTTTATTGATTCTCAGGTAACTTTTCTTATCTTCTTCATTGATTCTCAGTTAACTTTTCATATCATCTTCATTGCTTTGATTCTCAGGTAACTTTTCATATCATCTTCATTGATATTCAGGTAACTTTTCATATCATCTTCATTGATTCTCAAATAAATTTTCATATTCATATCATCTTCATTGATTCTCAGGTAACTTTTCATATCATCTTCATTGATTCTCAGGTAACTTTTCATATCATCTTCATTGATTCTCAGGTAACTTTTCATATCATCTTCATTGATTCTCAGTTAACTTTTCATATCATCTTCATTGTTTCTCAGGTAACTTTTCATATCATCTTCATTGATTCTCAGGTAATTTTTCATATCATCTTCATTGATTCTCAGGTAACTTTTCATATCATCTCCATTGATTCTCAGTTAACTTTTCATATCATCTTCACTGATTCTCAGGTAACTTTTCATATCATCTTCACTGATTCTCAGGTAACTTTTCATATCATCTTCATTGATTCTCAGGTAACTTTTCATATCATCTTCATTGATTCTCAAATAGCTCTTTCATACTTCATATCATTTTCTTCAGTTGATTCTCAAATAAATTATTCATATTCATATCATCTTCATTGATTCTCAGGTAACTTTTCATATTCATATCATCTTCATTTATTCTCAGGTAACTTTTCATATTATCTTCATTGATTCTCAGGTAACTTTTCATATCATCTTCATTGATTCTCAAATAGCTTTTCATATTTATATCATCTTCATTGATTCTCAAATAACTATTCATATTCATATCATCTTCATTGATTCTCAGGTAACTTTTCATATTCATATCATCTTCATTATTCTCAGGTAACTTTTCATATCATCTTCATTGATTCCCAAGTAGCTTTTCATATTCACATCATCTTCATTAATTCTTAGGTAACATTTCATATCTTCTTCATTGATTCTCAGGCAACTTTTCATGTCACCTTCATTGATTCTCGGGTAACTTTTCATATCAATTAGGTATAAATATAGAAGTGAAGCTATCACTGGGGAAATTTTTAAATAACTAACGAAGCGGTTGGTATAAGTGAAGACGCATAACACCCTGTTATGTTAATACATTGTTATTATACGATGAAATAACACCGATGAGCTGCTAATAAAATATAAATAAAGAAGGGGAGAGACTAAGACGACCTGTCGTATCTCTTGCTCTTGTGGTTTGTAGCCAGTGTTGGTGATTTTTTTATTTTTTTCTAAATAAAAAAAATTAAATATCAGTGATTTGATTATTTGATTTTTTTATTTGTTTTTTTTTATTTGTTAGATGTTTTTTTCAATCCTTTCTTTCCTCAAAATGTATTTTATAACAGAATTACTATTGATTTATCTTTTAAGTTTCCAGTTCTAGCCTAAAATAAGTACTTGCAATATTTTTTATATCAAAATGAATAGATGCAGCACAGTTATGCTCAAGTTTTTATTAACCTCCAAACCACATTTTTCAATTTGTTTGCTTTCAAATAAAAAAAAATTAATAATCATGATTTTTCTAATGAAAAAATCAGTGATTTAATCACTTGATTTAAATCACTTTGATTTAATCATTGCCAACCCTGTTTGTAGTTTGTTGGTTAATTATGAAGCAATAAATTTAGAAACGGGAGAGGGAGAAACGGTGTTTTCCTACATGCAATAACCAGTTTACTGGATTTGGGAATGAGACGCCGCGTGTATACGCTTCCAGTAGTTAATTTACTAGATTTGGAGGGAAGCGGATAATTTCCTTAGGGATTTTGGGGTTGGGGGGGAGAGACACATCGTCTTCCCTCTTGTACTAACCAACACCTAAAATTTTAATGATATAATAATTTCATCGTTTCCCCTTTTCTAATAGCAAGTTCTTTTTTTTTTTTTTTTTTTTTTTTTTTTTTTTTTTTTTTTTTTTTTTGAGGCATAATTCAACTGTCTCCCGCCATGTTATAACCAAATTATTGGAACTGAAAGAGAGAAGCAACTTCTTCCCTTTTGTAATGTTGGAAGGAACCACAACTTCGTTTTTTATTACTCGGTAACGATTTATCAGTTGTTTGGTGATAAACTGAGACCCTTATTTCAAGCACTGTAACAGCACTAGTTACCGATTATGACGATCTTTTCATGAAATATATTTATAAGGGAACGAAAAGATCCCTGGCGACCACGCACGATTCGAAAATTTGGTTATGTCGTTTTGTGACGTCATCATCGAGCGACAACGACGCACTAAAAAGTTATAACCTAGTTTCCTGACTGCATAAAATATTTATCATGCCAAAATATTGCCAAACGACCTTTGGTTGTTACGCGTTATAGTTACAACATTCTCCTCTCGTCTCTCTCTCTCTCTCTCGTCTCTCTCATAATATATATATATAATATATATATAATATATATAGATATATATTATGTTATTGTTATATATATTATTATATATATAAATATATATATATATATATATACACTGTGTGTGTGTGTGTGTGTGTGTGTGTGCGCGCGCGCTGTACAGTATATCATTGATCCCTCGTAGAAGTGGGAGAAAATGCATAGAAAAATAATATATATATATATATATATATATATATATATATATATATATCTATATCTATATATATATATATATATATATATATATATATATATATAAAATATATATATACGCGTCCCTCGCGCATTTAACCTCTAACTCCTATGAAGTTTAATATGTAAAATGATGTGAAATAATATTATCGGTTTGCGTGTAGAATATGAAACGCTATTTAATTCATAATTTAGATGATAGCTCAACTGTTATGGTTGGTATATTGACTTCGTGCGGAATGTGATACTGTTTAAGGACCAGACTTGGAAAATCGTCTAAAATAGATCATGACTTAGAAGCAAAAAGAACTAAATCAATATAAACAGAAAAAAACTTGAATGCCTTAATAATACCTCTATAATCTAAATTGCAAATAATCCATTAGCTCAGAGAAGTGAAGCATATAATTGATAAATCTGATAACAAACAACGATGAGAATATTTGATGGAACAGAAAATCTATTCTCCGCAAATGGTTTCGAGAGGATAGTTACCCTCCTCATCCCAGCACTCGTAAAATAAACAAACACCCAAGACTTCTTGGAAGCATCCGACCAGGAGGTATCTTGCAGTTAAGGGGAGCAAGCAGCTGATAAAGAATGATTAAGTTGCCCTTCAATTAAAAAGTCATCGGCTAAACGAAGTAAATTATTTACCAAGGCATGGCTTACACAAGAAATCATTAATTCTCATACATTACTAGGGAGAACCCCATCTTATCAGCTTATTACTGAATTCCATTGGAGATCTGATCTGATCACGTCCACGATTTTTGTGGTCTATGTCAGTATATTTTCAAAGTAAAGGTATAAGTCCCCTAGTTAAAGTGCATATTATGCTAGGTACGGTAACCCTTTTGCATGACAAAAATGCTTTAGAAAGTGATACCTATTTGTTCTTTCCGATCTTAAAATTCCCTTCAATCCATTCGCACTAATTATGGACGTAATTAAGACTCCTAAATAAAGGAAATAACCTTAATGATATTCAGTAGAGGAGTCTTTAATATGAAAGCGTTTACTCGAATATACAATCCTAAGCGATTACTGTCCACCATTTATTGTATTAATGGGATATTTGCAAGTGGTAATTAGTTCTGGGTTTTACCAATAAGCCACCAAGAGAGATAAAGATTAATTTTATTCATTTATGCATACACATATTCCATTTGGGTGTAAATACTCTCTCAGAATTTGGATCATTTTATTTCCAACGAAACATTGGAATGTGTGTATTTGTGTATATATATATATATATATAATATATATATATATATATATATATATATATATATATATATATATATATATATATATATATAGCAAACTGAAATAATATCAAAAGTGTATTTGAGATTTGCAAGAGTAAGCAAATTTATGTTGGGACTAATGACAAACTGAATTATATATATAATATATATATATATATATATATATATATATATATATATATATATATATATATATATATGTATATATATATATATATATATATAAATATACATATATATATCTATATTATATATATATATACATATATAATATATACATATATACATACTATATATATACATATATATATATACATATATATTATATATATATATATATATATATAACATATAGATATACATATATATATACATATATATATATTTATATACATTTATATATATATATATATATATATATAATATATATATATATAATTCAGTTTTGTCATTAGTCCAAGCATAAATTTGCTTACTCTTTTCAAATCTCAAATACACTTTTGATATTATTTCAGTTTGCCCTGGGGAACTTGGGAATAACCAAAACCTGAAGAATTCGAAAACATATTTATTACTGACAAAAAAATACTTATTCTGTCTGTTAAGAAGGGATGGCTTTATAAACCAAGAACTTTTGGCTGACGTGTCAGTTAGAATCTGCGTCTTTGCCTGAGTGGGTGTGTGTTTGTGTGTGTGTAGATCGGACAGAAGTGTATTTTCTATAAACAGTTTAGTCGATAGTGTGTAGATCAAGCAAGAGGCGTATTTCCTATAAACAGTTTATTTCGAGTTTGTGTAGCGTAAACAAGAAACATATTTATTTCCTATAAAGTTTAATAGAGAGTGTGTATCAAGTAAGAGATATATTTATCTGTAAACAGTTTATTCGATTGTGTGTAGCTCAAGCAAAAGCTATATTTACCTATAAACAGCTTATTCGAGAGTGCGTATCAAGCAAAAGATGTAAATTTCTTATAAACAGTTTATTCGAGAGTGTATCAAGCAAGGGGTGTATTTACCTATAAACAGTTTATTCGAGAGTGTGTATCAAGCAAGAGATGTATATGCTATAAACAGTTTATTTGAGAGTGTGTGTATGAAGCAAGAGGTGTTTACCTATCAGCAGTTTATTCAAGAGTGTGTGTATCAAGCAAGAGATATATATCCTATAAACAGTTTATTCGAGTGTGTGTGTGTGTATATGAAGTAAGAGATATATTTCCTATAAACAATTTATTCGAGTGTGTGTAGCCAAACAAAGAAATATATTTACTTATAAACAATTTATTTGAGAGTGTGTAGACAAAGAGAAATATATACTTATAAACAGTTTATTCGAGTATGTTGACTAAACAAGAGATATATTTACCTATAAACAGTTTATTCTAGAGTGTATATATGAAGCAAGAGATGTGTTTACCTATCAGCAATTTATTCGAGAGCCTGTATCAAGCAAGAGATGTATTTCTTATAAACAGTTTATTCGAGAGTATTTACATCAAGGAAGAGACGTACATCCTGTAAACAGTTTATTCGAGTGTGTGTCGACCAAGCAAGAGCTGTATTTACCCATAAACAGTTTATTCGAGAGTGTGTATATCAAGCAAGAGATGTATTTACCCATAAACAATTTATTCGAGTGTGTCGACCAAGCAAGAGCTGTGTATACCTATAAACAGTTTATTCGAGAACGGTATCGCGCCAGTGATACGACGATGTTCAGAGAGAGACCATTGAATGCATCCTCCCGCCATGTGGGACGAGCAGTAGCAAGCAGACTGCAATACTTTAACACTCGGCCATCAAGCGGCTCAGATATTAATTTTTCAAGCTTGTCCCTCCGAACTCAGGTGTTGCACAGGGAATAAATTAGTCAGCCGTATCTCCACCTTGACAACATAATGGACGGCTTTTAAAAGTTGGACGAAACGGAAGTGATTTTATCGGTCACTTTCGCCAGCGTTATCGTTTCCACGTCTCTTATTTCCTCGTTCGCTCTTTAAGGAAAGTACTCGTATTTCCGCGCGACGTTCTGGTATACGTTGGCGAATTATGCCGTGTTATGCCTTATTGCATAACAGTAAAAAGTGGTATATTTCTTAGGGTATATATATATATATATATATATATATATAGTATATATATATATATATATATATATAATATATATATATATATATATTATATATATAAATATTGTGTATATATTTTCGTTAAAAGCAATTGTTACAAGGGCCTCTCTCTCTCTATCTTTCCTCGGCTGTCTCTCTTCGCTCTAGCGCTCTCTCTCGTCTCTCTGTGCCCTCTTAAATCGGCGTCTCCTCGTAGTATAACCTCTCTCTGCCTTCTCCCCCCTCCATCAGAATACTCTCAGCTATTCTACATCAACTCATTCTTCAATCCTCTAGTTCTCTCTCTATATCTCTCTCCAGAACCTGAAGCATGAGAGTCGGGAAAAAAACTCCGACGAAATGAAGGTTCCTGAGTGAAACTTACTGTATAAGGGAAAAAAACTATACCCTAAAATATATATATATATATACTATAATATATATATATATATATATAGATATATAATATATATATATGTTTATGCCTGTACATATACTCAAACTAGTGGGTAGGAAGGTCACCTCACCAGTGAGAAATCCGGGTAGCAGTTTCTGAGCTGTCAGGAAAGTTACGTGAAAGTTGCTTGGAATATCCACTGTGGATATGTCGACATAAGCGATGAATGATGTAGTACCTGGTAGTTTCTCGACTTCGTTTGGCCGTATTAGGGGAAAGTGGACACAGGGCCAGCTAGGTCATCTCAGGTGGCTTTTTTGGAGATGGGAAAACCTGGTAAAAAGGTCTAAACAAAATACAGGCACCGCGTCTTCCTATATATATATATATATATATATAATATATATATATATATATATATATATATATATATATATATATAACTTTCGGTCTCCTGAGTGACTGGTCAAAGCCACGGCGATGTCTTGGCAGTTGTGTCGGGACCGCCCTGGCCTGTCACACGGGAGACCGAGGTTCGTTCCCTAGGTGAACCAGAAATTCATGCTTTTATTATATATATATATATATATATATATATATATATATATATGTGTATGTATATATATATATATATATATATATATATTATCCCACAAACAGCTTGATATTGATAGCAAAATAGGTGGGGTTCTTGGCGCTTGTGCTTGGCCCATGCACATTTTGCTGATATCTATGAGGTAGGTTACTCGTGGGGGAAAAAAAATCGGGATTACTTACGGCGCGTGGAAATGAAGTTGGAGATAATTTTCACTTTGTATGCATAAAATGTCCCAAGCAAATTTCCTTACTTGCTAATACAAAGTTCGGGTTTAGGCTACAAGCAAGATTAACTCATTATGCAAATGACGTATATCTTCGGATATGATGGCGATTGAAATTTTTTTTCACTGTCCGAAATTTCTTGATGATTTTAGCTGCTGTTATATAACCTTTTGTTAAAAGTTGGCGCCTAATTATGATTGTTTAGGTAAAGGATAAATCTATACCTGCCGTGCTTATTAGAAAAGAGTATACGCACCGTTTTAGAAGGAAAGGGGATTCACTCTTGTGGCTACTTCAGTGTATATTCCATTAATTATAGATTTGAAAAGCAAAAGAATTTTCATCGACTACAGCTTTATGGAGATTAAATTACATGAACTGAACCACAATGACGTCATTGTCGTAAACAACGATTCGGGTCCCCTCCTTATAGAGTTGAACAGAATTCAGAGAAAAAAAATATCCCCCCAAAACTTATTCCTTCATGGTCTTAATTTAAGAGTCTCTTTTTTTTCTTTCATGTTCTTCTACGTAAAACTAATCTGATGATAGAAGTTGATTTTTTTTAGCTGCCCTTGAATTGATTCCTAAGTTCATTGACTTTCTGTCGTCACTTTGACGAAGAATTTTAATAAAATGCGCAGTGTTTTTCTTCGAGATTGCTCATAAAACAGGTTAGTAATGATGACGAACATGAAGAATTATGTCATCTCCCTAATACCCATTTACTTCACGTTTTTAGTGACAACAACATCGGAGAAAGATAGACGATTCAAGCCTTGCTCGGAAACGATATATCAAGGATATTTGGTGTGGAAAAGCCGTTTAATTTATGCTTTTAGTGACAGCAACAGTGGAGAAGTTAAGTATATCTTAGTTTTACCAGACCACTGAGTTGAATAACAGCTCTCTTAGGGCTGGCCCGAAGGATTAGATAGTTTTACGTGGCTAGGAACCAATTGATCACCTAGCAACGGGACCTACAGCTTATTGTGGGATCCGAAACCACACTATATCGAGAAATGAATTTCTATCACCAGAAACAAATTCCTCTGATTCCGCGTTGGCCGCAACAGTGGAGAAAGATAGACGGTTTAAGCCTTGTTCAGATACAAGGAATCGTGTCTGTGTATATTGTGTCGTACTGGATTGTTCTGGGATTTGAAATAACATTCCACACGGAACTAATTGTTTTGATATTTTGTTCAGAGTTGTCTGTCGTTCGTAGAAGAAGCCATACAATCGTACGATTCCTTGTGAAAAGCACAAAGCCCCTGCTGGACTATATTTTCTGCTCCTAGTACATAATTTTTCAACGTTGACCTATTTTATTTCATTATCAGACTTATCGTGAACCATTAGCAGAATTTGATTTTTCTTTATAATGTAGAAGAAATGTACTAGAAAAACTTGGAGATTTAAAACGTGCGTGTTGAATAATGTTAAACGAAGTAGTTAAATGGTGTTGAAAGGAGTATTTTGCAGAAAATTTTGAGACTTAACGATAAGAGAAGCAGCGTTTACGCAGATTTATAGATTAAACGATATGATGAAGAGCTTCCCAATCTAAAGGAAGACTTGAAGAAAGATCGGGATTAAAAAAAAGTATGAAGTGTTGAAAAGTGTGAGAAAAATAAATACAAGAACAAATGGGCAGACAAAATACTGAGATAAAAAGTATGAAGACATATAGGTGGAGCCAACACTGTATAAAAGTGTCAGGAAAATAAAGATAAACAGAATTATCCATACAAAGACTTAAAGATTCATAGATGCGGCTCTCTGTCCATTTAGATATGGACTGGAATACAGGTTGGTGAAAGGGATTTGTTATAGGGATGTCCTGAGAGGGAGGGAGGGAGGGGTGATAGGGAGGGGAGCTGCTGGGTTAATGGCGGGAAATTAATATTCGGAATCCGAGACAGTGCATGCGGGACAGAAATGAAAGGTGTCGTATACGTAATGGGGGAGAGAGACCAAAGGGCTTTTCTATAATGCATGCATCTATGCAACGATCATCTGGCCTCCATATAGATTTGTGAGTCGATGCAACTTCATTTGCGCAGGGGAGTTGTGCTTGTTTCAGCAAATAGAATTCAACATGGCAGTAAATGCCATTTCCTCTCTCTCTCTCTCTCTCTCTCTCTCTCTCTCTCTCTCTCTCTCTCTCTCTGGCCTCGTAGATTGAGGTAGCGCGTGTAGCTCACAACAGTAACGACGTTTGTTGACCCCAGCAGTCGTATAAGTTCCTACTAGTCAGTCGACTCTCGTGGATCGCAGCTAGGATGGAACGAGAGAGAGAGAGAGAGAGAGAGAGAGAACTCCATACGTGTGTGTTCGTTGGTACGTGAAAATGAATACCATCAAAATGGAAAGGCTTCGACGAGGTAATCCTGACTCCATTGTGGTAGAACCATTCATAAATATTCAAAATACATTGCTCTCTGCTCTCTCTCTCTCTCTCTCTCTCTCTCTCTCTCTCTCTCTCTCTCTCTCTCTCAGGACACACAAAGATCTATCTGTAAAGTATATTTCAGTTCGGACCTCAAGAAATGAATATTATTTTTTTTTTTTTTTTTTTTAACTACTTTTATCAAAATGTTTACTTACTATGAAATTGACCGTTTTGATGATAGAACTGAAATAAAATAGGAATTTTCCAACTTTCTGTCGCGTGGCTTAAAATAAAAAGAAAAAGAAAAACAGTTTCGTTGTGTGGTTTTTCTCGGAAGAGGTCATAAGAGCTACGCACTCAAAAAAAAAAAAAAAAAAATACTTTTTCGAATGTATTTTTATTGCTTTTTTTTTTTTTTTTTTTTTTTTTTTTTGCTTCGTCGTTGTCGCGTTTTCGTTGAGTTTTTGTACTTGTCCTGATGAATGTTCGCTTAATGACACAAGAACATTAGTTTTAGTTTTGCGTCTTGTGCATATCGATATATTTTTTTTATATTAATGATAGAAGAATATTAGCATTAGACTTTATGTACCTGTTCGTATAAGGGTCTTTTATGCGTGAGTAAGACTACAATTTTATGACGTTAAAGTGTCCATAAAAAAGTTGTAATAACAGTTAAGCATCATTAATGTTCCTTGCAATTTTGTTATTACCGAATCAAATTATTTCCCTCGTTCTAAAGAGCATCGGTGCCCCCTATCCCTACACCTCTACCCTTACCCCTTTAATCCTACCCCTGCCCTTACCCTTACCCCTACCCCTTACTCTTACCCCTACCCGTACCAGCCTACCACTACCCCTACCCCTACCCCTACCTCTTACCCTTGCCACTACACCATTACCTTACCCCTTACCCACCACTGTCCTGACCCCTACACCATTACCCCTACTCCTTACACACACTGTTCCTTGACCCCTACACCCTTACCCCTATCCCTGACTCCTACCCTTGCTCCTACCCCTTACACTTACCCCTACACCCCTGCCCCTACCTACTCCTACCTCTTACCCATAACCCCTATACCCTAACTCCTACCCCTTACCGTTACTATCTACCCCATACCCCCTACCCCTACACCGCACCCCTTACCCATACCCCTACCACTACACCCTTACCCTTACCCTTATCTTACCCCTACCCCTACCCGCTACCTGCGTGTTTTTTCTGCCCGTTAAGTTCAGTACGCTATTGTTGCCTTGTAGACCAATCATGTATTGTTTTATTAATAATTCAACGCTTAGCCATAACGTTGAAAATCAAGGTAGGCCTACGAGAGCAGAAGTCTTCCATAAACTGATTCTGTGCGTGCTGTTGATTAACCAGTAGCGGATATCAATACACTTTTATTAAGAGCTAAAGTGATTATGAATGTCAGAGCTGTCAAAAATGAAACCCAAGGTACTTAATAATTTAAAATTCTATTTTACTTAATAATTTGACATTCTATTTTAGTCTAATTTTTAAGTGGTTTGGCTGCTTTATTCCTGTATTCATTATGGATTCATTATCGTGGCCTGGCAATATACCGGTAAGAAATCGGACGCACTGTTAACTGTACACGAATAGTCTTCATAGTCTGTCGTATCTCGGGGTGGTGGCTTTTTGAAGTATGTACGTCAATCAAGAATAAGAAAGAGAGTTATTGCAAAGAATACAAACGATTTACTTTCTCTACTTTCGTCGTTAGAAAAACACTAAGCTAACATAAATTTCCTCTATATTAAAGCAACCAGTTACTCTTTAATTATTTTGGGAAAAAACTGATATACGCAATTATGCTGAGAATCAGTGCCCCAAGAAATTCCCATTCTTCGATCGTTAATGCCCAGAGCAAAACTAACGAAGTCAAAACGCACAACACCACGTATTGAGCTTATCGGGGAAGAAGAGAAGAAAAAAAACAACTACCTGATAATTTTAGAAGTCTGCATTTCTGAACGCGTCCGTAATGAGTGGCTAATCCGATATAGCTGCGTGGATCGAGGGCGGTGGATATGGACATTATATCGTCTCTTGTGGAAGATAAACAATTAAAATGCGAAGATGAAAGGACGCAAGAAAGATAATATCGCATCAGCTGAGTATGGGATTCAGTTATCCGAAGGGTAGAATTTTCAGAATACTTCGTGGAGAGAAATATTTATATTGGCATGTGTAAACGAATGTGTGAGTACAAGCATGCACACGTAAAAACACACACGCACACATATGTATATACACATATATAAACAACATATTATATATTATATATATATATATATATATATATTATATATATGTATATATGTAATGAGGTTATTGAACCTCATTATTCATTTGGTAAACGTGTAACTCGAGCGTCAGGCAAACAACAAACAACCAGCGGCTCGCGACTTCCTTTCTCTCTCTCTCTCTCTCTCTCTAGCACCGATACCTACCTCTCTCTCTCTCTCTCTCTCTCTCTCTCTCTCTCTCTCTCTCTCTAACAGGTACAGGTGAAAATGAGAGAGTTGCATTATAAAATAAACATTTATTAAGTAACAAAAGATAATGATCCAAGTCTTACTGACTAACTTAAAACCCCAAACAGTAAAATGTCCGAATAGTAAATTGGTCACAAATGTCTATTTCCCCACTCGGGACTTCCCTCGGTCCCCCCATGGTTCTTACCAGAACTGTCTGTTTTCAAAGACATAGGAAACACACTCGTTAGCACACATAAGTTTAAAGACAAAGTTGTTAAAAGATTTAAATATTCTTACAATATGTACAAACCATTCCTTTGGCTAAAGTAATTCAACACTCACCCATGCAGCCGCGGAATATCTCACTTCTGTTCAAAAAACACTTTGGCATCCGCCATCGTGGCTTTGCCTCCTCCCACGAATCTTTGTGCAAGTCTTCCCATAGACTTGCTAGTGATACATTATTCAAAGGAAAGGAAGCGCGCACTTACATATGAATGCACACCTGAGCGCCTCATAATTACTGGCTGCAACCCAGTTTCCCAAAGGCACTTGAGAAAGAGTTCATGAACGAGTACATTGACTTGTTCAACTATGCAGTTTATCTCACGCCACCACAAAAAACATTGGTCAGCTTTTCTCAGGGTCGTTGCTTCTCCACATTCCAATTGTCACAGCGAACATATTTTGAATATATCATTAATCATAACCCTAAGCCTAAACACACACACACTTATGTATATACACATATATATACATTTGTCCTTATAAAGATATAAACATATATATATATATATATATTATATATAATATATATATATATATAGATATATAGATATAGATAGATAGATATTATATATATATATATATATATATATATATATATATATATCACGTTTCCTGCCTTATGCAGAGATTGCCATAGTTTATTCATTCAATTCATCCGGATGAGTGTAACGAGCGTGTCATCTGTGTACTAGCTGAATTATATTGAGATATTAATGCAACGGATTGGGAGTATGACATTCGTTACAATTTGGTTAAAGGTTTTTCATTTTGTCGATCAAATTACCTCCCTTCATGTTCTCTTTCTCCAACCTTTTTTTTTTTTCGCCCTCTCCTAACAATTGTTTCATCGTGCAACTGCCAAGTTTTCCTCCTGTTACACCTTTAAAACTTTCTACTAGCAATTTTACCTTCCGGCGTTGAATGACTTTATAGGTCTAGGAACTTGGCCTTAGGCCTAAATTTCCTATTTCCTTCCGTTCGCATAACATTTTTCCAAAATACTCAGAAAGGCTCCTAGTTATGGATTCCAGATTGAAATACGTCTTTCATGTTTCCCCATACGTGTATAATAGTAGATTCACATCAACCGTGCATTTGATGTCTAGGCCAGTCCCTTACGACGCTCCTGATTGGCTATTGATAAGCCAATCACAGGGCTGGAAACGCTCAGTCTCTCTATCGAGAGTTCACATGGGTAGGATCTACTTTCCACTTCTCCTGAGGGATACATCTCTCAAAAGTATCCCTCAGGAGAGGCGGAACATACATCCTGCCTATGTGAACTCTCGAGAGAGACTGAGAGTTTCCAGCCCTGTGATTAGCTTATCAACAGCCAATGAGGAGCGTCGTAAGGGACTGGCCTAGACATCAAATGCACGGTTGATGTGAATCTACTATAGTATAATCTATAGGAAGAAAGACATATGACAGTAGAAGACTGAAGACTCTTAAGATATTGCCTTTTGCAAAAGAATTTTTGCCCTTCGGTATGATACACAAGCTTTGAATATAACAGAGCCACACAGGGTTCGTCAAGAACAGTGTTTCTTAAAGTGAGGTCTGCGGACACCCAGGGCTTCGTGGAATGTTCCAGGGGGTCCTCAGGATAATGTGAGGAGGAAGCGTTGCTGTTAACGATAAAATTTGAGCGCAATATTGCAAAATGAATAATGCTGTGAAAGTTGTTTTAAGTCATATGTAAACATTTATGTTGAAGAGAAGCCATTCATAATAATTCAATAGCAATTTTAGTACCATATATTATACCCTGAGAACACTTTCAAGTCCAAGAGGGAAATTATTATAAGAAGGGCTCCGCTGCACAAGAAAGTTTAGGAAACACCGGTCTAGAACAGCGCCGGGCGGCAACCTGTATCCCAATCCGCACGGGATATTAATCCTGCTCTACAACTAAATGTCTGTAAATTAATATCTAACAGTTGTTACCTAGTTTAAGGCGTTGGGCGATCCTTATAGTACATTTGACAATGTGGCCCTCCAACGCCAATAATGCATAGCTGTGTGGTTGGCGCCCTGCAAAAGGTTGCCGATCCCTGGTCTAGAACCACAAGCAAGAGCACCTCAGTGGCGTGATAGGTATGGTCTTGGCATGCCACCTCGGTGGCCGCGAGTTCAATTCTCGGGCATTCCATTGAGGGGTTAGAGATGTGTATTTCTGGTGATAGAAGTTCACTCTCGACGTGGTTCGGAAGTCACGTAAAGGTGTTGGTCCCGTTGCTCAATAACCACTGGTTCCATGCAACGTAAAAACACCATACAAACAAACAAAAGAAAGCAAAAAACCACAAGCAGAAACAAAAAAGTAAATTCAGTGGTTCAGGAGGAAGCAGAACCCGAAAATGGACTGAAAAATGTTTCCTCGTATGGCTACTCGATGTCGAATAAATGCCACGAGTATCGACATCATTCTTCCAATAGGATTTTGATGCCGGTGAAGAATACAGCATAGTGCAGAATTCATGCAAAGGAAAGAAAAAAAATCACCCTTTCAGCGATTCTGAAATAAAGACTACACTAATGGGAATAATAGGGTTGCAACTAGGGGAGAAGGGACTCGCAGAGAACCTTGAGTAAAAAGCCTACAGTGCTCCATTTGAGGTGCACTGACACCACTACCCACCTACGGGGAGAACAGTGTTATATTATACTGGAATGTGAACCGAGAGAAGACCAGATGAGCGGGAATGCACAGTCGAACTCGCCACAAAAATGAGGAACGAAAAGAAAAACCCTTCATTCGAATTAGCGCAGAGAGCCGTTTGATCTCCCTTTTTTTTCGCGTTCGAGTGATGAATATGCATCGCGAGTGAACGCCCATCGAAAAGTTATGATTACCGAATAGCGGCAAATGCATCGTCGTCATACTGATTTCGAACCCGGAACATGATACAGCATTTTTTTTTTAGGATTATTATTTCCGGAAGTCTCACGTGCTTTCACATGCTTTCCCTCAGTAATTTGCGTTTTGGAAGTGCTGTGTTGTGTTGATGAGCATTAAAGCAAATTATAGTTTGTGAGGTTGTAGTCCAAGCTATTTCCTACTTTGCAGTACATCCAGAGCGAATTGCTGTGGTCATTCATATTTACATTTCTCTGAAGTGCCTCGCTTCAAACGGAGGAATCCGTACTTCATATTTTCTTTATATTTTCAAAATTGTCCTTGTCGATCTTTCTTGCATAGACGCGACTTAGGTGGCTTTGGGGCAGTGTGGCAATCTCCGCTTCCTCGACGTAAAAAAAGGAGAAAAAACAGTCATTTCCGCAGCAATAAAACGTCACTCGCAATTCTGTATGATTCTGTAGTTTTATGTATTCCAACTCCGCGCGAGGTATTCTTGAAGACGTCTCCGTAACTGGCAGCAAAGGCAACTTTTATAGATGTTGAGTGGCTTCCTTCTCATCACCATAAAAGATTTGATGCTTACTCCATGCTACTCCAAAAGGGGAAGTCCCGTAGGGGGGGTAGTGCCGTCAGTGGACCTCATGCGGTGCACTGTAGGCATTATTTAAGGTTCTTTGCAGCGTGCCTTCGGCCACTAGCTGCAACCACTTTCGTTCCTTTTACTGTACCTCCTTTCATATTCTCTTTCTTCATCTTACTTTCCACCCTCTCCTAAAACTTGATATATAGTGCAACTGCGAAGTTTTCCTCCTGTTACACCTTTCAAACCTTTCTTCGGCCAGTTTCCCTTTCAGTGCTGAATGACCTCATAGATCCCAGTGCTTGGCCTTTGGCCTAAATTCTATATTCAACTCAACTCAAAAGGGGAAGGGTTTTCGCCAGTACTACGGGTTAGAAACATAGGTTCCACTCCTGCTTTTCCTTTTTTGAGTTTAAATATTTGCATTACTAGAAAAGGTTAGGTGCAGATACGTACTGATCATCCCGCCAATGCCGTGCAGTTTAAAGACTGCACTAGACTTCTCCCACTGATCCCGTCTCAGTAATTGGCTGATTAATTTATGGTTACAAAAACTGGCGTCAAAACATCCAGGTTACTGAAGCCGAACCATCTCTGTGAAATACCTGTAAGAAGCCTTTATTCCTACCCTCTCAGTAGAAGAGCTTCAAATTTATTACAAAATTCGTTATTTATTTTTTCGTTATTCCTGACTGAAATAACTTCATTCAAAGTAAACATTGCTTGTACATAGGTGTCGATTTACCTGCCATTTCTGGGTAGGTTAGAATTTACCCTACATTTCTCAGCTGATATTTCAACATTCGAGGCTGGAAGCCGACCTAGAGGAGTTTCCTGGTAAATGCTTTGTATCATTTGCAGCAAAAATATTTAGTGTCCATCGTACACACACAAACACACTATATATATATATATATATATATATATATATATATATATATAATAATATATATACATACATACATACATATTATATATATATATATATATATATATATATATATATATATATATATATATATATATATATATAGTGTATATATATATATGTATAATTGTGTGTAGTATATACATATGTATATATATGTGAAAAATATAAATTTATATGTGTATGTGCGTGTGTTATGTATGTATGCATGTATATTTATGTATTTATGTACAATTTTATGGCACATATATAAATATGTGTGTTTACAAATTTAAGCCATAAAAATCGTTTCATATCCAATTCTCTATAGCTCGGGAATAGCTTACACCCAAGGGGAATTATAATTGATGAAAAGTGCTTCGTCACCGATGACCAACTACCGACTATAAATTCACCTTGGATGTAAGTTATCCCCAAGGTATAGTGAATTGAGTACTAAACTATAATTGTGGCATAGTATGTGTGAATATTATAAATGAAAGAATATATACGCACGCGTGCCTGCGTGCTTGTTGTGACTGTGCGTGTATGTGTGTATGCATTCTTTCTCTAATTGCAAACACCATTGGAAAATGGGACCACTTTAACCCAAAATGTTTCATAAGACCCACCTTGCCGGGATAGGGTGCAAGACCTTGGATAGGGGGAGGACGAGAATCAGCTGATTATGACAGCTAAAGTCGTCAGGCTCTGCGGGAAGTGACACGCCGCCTTCCAAAGCGTAGGCGACGGCTTTGATTCTAATTTCATACATATGTATGAAAGACGTGTTTTAAAGCTACCAGAATCAGCAACGGAGAGGAATTATATCCTGCTGTATAATCTTCGTTTTTTTTTTCTTTCTATCCTTTTAGCGGGATACTCATACTAACAAGAAACGTGAAAAGATTATTGTGTCATGCGTATGACAAACAAAAATTCGCTGCTGCGTTCGACATTCGAACGCCATTTGTGATCGAGAGACGATAATTTATTCAAATGACTCAGCAATCTTCCCTCTGCGTTTATTGGATGTTGGATGTCTTTCATTTTAATGTGGTTTATTTCCTTCTTTTTGTAAACGATATCAATATGAAAGCGCATTTGGTCGGGTGCAGAATTATTTCGGAAATATCAAAAAGCGTACTTGCCAATATCAGTGTCATGAATGATTGCAAAGAGAGTTTAATCCAATGCCAACTGATTTGCACGAACGCAGCGCTACGCCAGGTGCATTCGACTCGAAAAGCAATATATCCTTTTTTAGTAGTTCCAGACCTACATATGTGTAAGAAGAGCTTACTCAGCAAAATTTAATTTGCGGTTTTCAGACTTTGGTTTTATTTTGATATGATTTTTATGATGCTTTTGTTTTGATATGATTTTTATACATTTCCTAGAATATAATATGAGTGTTGTTTATTCTTTCTTTTTTTACTTATTTTATTCATTTCCTGGTATAGAGTTTTTAAAATTAAAAGTTTGGTTTCATCAACCTGATAGACACGAAATCACAAGGCATGTTTAAACAGTCCATTTTTTTAAACAGTTAATTGTCTAGTCAGCCCATCAGTTAATTTTTATTAATAAATGTGTTATGAAACGCGCTCGTTTATAGTGTGTATTGATAATCAATAATAGAAATAAACGTAACCTAGATGGAACCTCATTCCATATTAAAAATGGGTTATAGAAAATGAACATCCATTTTTATCTAGACAAGAAGTCTCCTATTTTTACATATATTTTCTTCTTCTTCTTCTTCTTCTTCTTCCTCTTCTTCTTATTTTTCTTCTTCTTCCTCCTCTTCTTATTTTTCTTTTTTGGTTGCAAGTGTAAACATCCCACGAATAAGCATTTTTTATTATGACGACAAATCACCTTTTTTGTTGATTTTTTGTTCTTTTTTTTTTCCTCGTAAACACCTTCCTGCGGTGCTTTTTATTTGCACAAACAGAGAGAGAGAAGGAACCATCTCGGGTGATCCCGAAAAAAAAATAAGACAACTGTTTATAGTCCGGCGAAATGAATGCGGACCTGGGCTTAATGAAAGCCGTTAGCGAGGCAAATGCTGCAGCCTCATTCCGGGCGAAGAAGGACCGTCTTCTCCAGTTTGCGCATTTGGGAATGCTCTCTCTCTCTCTCTCTCTCTCTCTCTTTATAAATTATGCATATTTCGTTTTACGTTATATTCCGTGTGTCTTTGCGTGGGTGTAATAATTCCCAGGTCACATTAACTACGTAGTTTTATTATGTATGTATGTATGTATGTACGTATGTATGTATGTATGTATGTATATATATACATATATATATACATATTTCGTTCACGTTATATCACATGTATATGTGCATGAATAAATTCCCTTGTGACACTGACTATATAATTTTGTAGAGTAACACACACACACATATATATATATATATATATATATATATATATATATATATATATATATATATATATATATATATATAGTATACACACACACACACACACACACACACACACACACACACATATATATATATATATATATATATATATATATATATATATATATATATATATATATATATTATAATTGTGTATGCGGGTGTTTGTGTGAACAAGATTGGTCTGGGACTGGAATGAACAAACTGTTATATTTCAACAACAAACAGTTGGATTTGGTAATAGATGTAAAGTATAGGGTATAATTAATAAACATGCATATACGCGTATACATGCACTGATATATGAAAATTTTAGGTACAAATGAGAAGCATATGCAAATGTTCTCACAAAAAGCCTAAATACGACGACAAACATATCCAAATGTTCACGGAAAAATTGTAGATACAAATGACAAACATGTTCATAAGACAAACATATGCAAATGTTCTTGCAAAAATTCTAGATACAAATGACAAACATGTATGTACGATCAACATATGCAAATGGTCTCACTAAATATCTAGATACAAATGATAAACATGTACATATGACGAACATCTTCAAAAGCTTAAACAAAAAATCTAGATACAAATAACAAACATATGCAAATGCTCATACAAAAAATCTAGATACAAATAAGAGGAATATGTAAATTACACATATGAAATGTTCACACAAAAAGTGTAGATCCAAATTGCAAACATATACATATGACAAACATATGCAAATGTTCACACAAAAAGTCTAGATACAAATGACACTCATATGCAAAAGCTCACACAAAAAATTTAGATACTAATAACAAGAATATGCAAATGACACACACATGCAAATGCCCCCACAAAAAGTCTAGACGTAAATGACAAACATATGCAAATGCTCATACGAAGAGCCTAGACACAAATGACAAATCCACACAATGTATCTCCCTGGGCGAAGATCCCGCAAAGTTATGCTCGAAGTATAATGGGCTTCAGAGCGCTCCGAGCGGAGAGAGCATTAATAAATCCATTCCAGCTCCTGTCGAAAGGAGCACAAAAGAAACGGGTCAGGGAGCTCCAATGGAGTAAGAGGAGCACTTTTTGATATTAGAGGCAACGGCAGACTCCTTTCCCGGCGACGTGCTCCATCATTCTGGGAGCAACGGAATAAAGTAAAGGACAGGGAGGGGGGGGGGGGGGAGAGTTATAGCATTCTTAACTCTCTCTCTCTCTCTCTCTCTCTCGTATTGAGTTCATCTTTAATAACACTGTGAAAATTGATTCTTTACAACAATAACATTTGTGAGGTTATAGTCTTTGGATACCAACACACCTCTTACTGGAGTTTTAACTCTCTCTCTCTCTCTCTCTCTCTCTCTCTCTCTCTCGTATTGAGTTCATCTTTAATAACACTGTGAAAATTGAATCTTTACAACAATAACATTTGTGAGGTTATAGTCTTTGGAGACCCACCATTTAACCTCTTACTGGAGTTTTAACTCTCTCTCTCTCTCTCTCTCTCTCTCTCTCTCTCGTACTGAGTTCATCTTTAATAACACTGTGAAAATTGATTCTTTACAACAATAACGTTTGCGAGGTTATAGTCTTTAGAGACCCACCATTTAACCTCTTACTGGAGTTTTAACCTCTCTCTCTCTCTCTCTCTCTCTCTCTCGTATTGAGTTCATCTTTAATAACACTGTGAAAATTGAATCTTTACAACAATAACATTTGTGAGGTTATAGTCTTTGGAGACCCACCATTTAACCTCTTACGGAGTGTTAACTCTCTAACTCTCTCTCTCTCTTTCGTTTTGAGTTTCATCTAACACTGTGAAAATTGAATCTTTACATCAATAACTTTGTTTGAGTTATAGTCTTTGGAGACCCACCATTTAACCTCTTACTGGAGTTTAACTCTCTCTCTCTCTCTCTCTCTCTCTCTCTCTCTCTCTCGTATTGATTCTCTTTAATAACACTGTAAAATTGAATCTCAACAATAACATTTGTGAGGTAGTCTTTGGAGACCCACAGTTAACTCTTACTGGAGTTTTTAACTCTCTCTCTCTCTCTCTCTCTCTCTCTCTCTCTCTCTCTCTCTCTATTATTGATTTCATCCTGAATCGTAAATGAAAATTTATTTCTCGCAATGATAGCGTTAGAGACATTATATCTTTTAGAAGCCCATATTATTCAACATCATACCATTTACTGCTTACCCTGAACAAAGTTTGCCACATGAAAGCATCAGTTGGTTATCCAACGTATAAACTGAAAAGGAAATTAATTATTTTAATTATTTTTTAAATGGCCTTGATAATAATTTGAACGCCAGACAAACCTTTTCGTTTATTTCACCATGTCTCTTTAACTGCTGTTAATAATTGCGTTTAATTTTAACACCGAAGCGAGTGTTAAAAATAACTCTGTTCTCGGGAAGTAATTAAAACCGGTCGTTCAGGTAATTGCATTACTAAAATTTCCCCTATCCAATAAGTAGGTCGATACTCGACGTGGCGCGTTTTCTGGTTAAACGCAGTTATTATTATTATTATTTTATTATTATTATTATTATTATTATTATTATTATTATTATTATTCAAGCTTTCAGGTTCCAGTTTTAGGAACGTTTCTAGCCCAGGCCCAATGGAAGGGAATACGAAGGCAGTATTAGATCTCCAAAATTGTGCTATCTTTATAAAGTTTAGTGACTTTAAAGGAATAAATCTGGGAAGAGGTAACAAGAAGGGTGTTACGTGGCCACCATACTGAAGGAGGCGAGAGCTGAAATAATACCTGCAGAGAGAGAGAGAGAAAGAGAATACTGATCAAAACAAATAACCTTGGATTCAGTCTAGCCTAGAAGGGAGACACAAAATACGCAGCCCCCCCCCCCCCCCCCCCCCCCCCCCCCCCCCCCCCCCCCCCCCCCCCCCCCCCCCCCACCCTCCCACCCATCCCATCCCCATCCCCAAATTTATGAGCAGTAGCGTTATTAAAAAAAAAATTTAAAGGCAGGATGAAGCCAATATAAAGTTACAGTAACTATCAGGAAGACAAGAACCTTAGACATCAGAACCAAAAATCAAATAATTATCGAGAATAGCTGTAGCAAGTTACCAAAAAAATAAGTAAATAAATAAATAAGAATAAATAAATAAATCCGAATAGATGTGACGTATCATGATTGATTGATGTGAGAGACTGAATTACCTTTCCATCAAATAGAATGATTAAAGAACGGAATGAGGGAAGAGAAAGAGAAGAAATAAAAAAAAAAACCGTCTTCGAGGCACCGTACTACTTAACGAAGTTAGAGGATCCCTCTTTAGAGAGATGCTCTCAAGACCGAAGTTGATGGATAAAAGAGAGAGAGAAATTCGGGAATAAGTGCCATTACCAGAAAGAAGAAGGAAAGTAGGCAAAGGAACTAGTTTAGAGAGCAATTTGGATTCGTGATTCAGATCCATTCTTAAAATCTTGCAAAGTAATAAATTCGTTTGTCGATTGATGTAGCAATTTAATGCTTCCATTTGCTGATGTAAGGCATTAGAACACTTTGGATATCTCTATGATGTCTGTTTGTTTGCATGGAACCAGTGGTTATTCAGCAACGGGACCAACGGCTTTACGTGACTTCCGAACCACGTCGCGTGTGAACTTGTCACCAGAAATACACATCTCTGACCCCTCAGTGGAATGCCCGAGAATCGAACTCGCGGCCACCGAGGTGGCAGGCAAAGACCATACCAACCACGCCACTGAGGCGCTTCTTACGCCGCTTTTTCTTGAAATACCTTTTGACATTTTCTGTTATATCATGCACGTAAATAAACGACTAATCAACCTATGATACGTCCCTAGAATTATCAATTTTTTAAAAATTTATATATGGATCGAATATTGTCAAAGGAAGTAACATTGAAATATTGACATGATTAATGATAAGAAATTGAGTAACAGGTATTGAAATGGATGACATGATTAATGGTAAGAAATTGAGTATCAGATATCCATCCGTGTTTAGATATGCGAATAGAGAAAAGTATTTATAGAAAAAAATCGCAATTGGAGTTTATAGCAACCGTCCATCAGTGAAATTCATCAAATAGCTATAATGACGTTCCGTAATTTCGATCTATACAGGTGGTTTCATTCTGCTCCAAAAATCTACGTGTATCATCACAGGGGGTATTATGAGTTCTGTGTCATTCAAATAACCCAACTTCAACCCCTGCTGTTTTACATAAACCTCCCCCCATACTCCCCCACATCCTACCCTCCAATTCCCTTGTTATTCTGTGTTAAGTGATGTCAGATTATAGAAATGAATAAATCAGTCACACTTTGTAACCTGGCGACACCAGTAACCATAGGTGTAGTGACACTATAACTCATAGAAATGACGAAATCATTCTCCATAACAAACAACGCAGGACCCCGTTCGTTCCCTGCCATTACCTGCATGTCATTACTTCCATGACATTAAATTTCACGGAGAAAGATGAGGCAGACGAAGTAGCAGAGCTTTTGATGCGTTTGTGCCAATGTTAAAAGATCAGCCAATTAGTTCGTTGGTCTCCCTACACGGGGTCTTTGTTGCCGGCAGGAGATTTTCCCCAAATTGATTAGCGCACCCTCAGGTCCAGCTCTCCTCTGATTGACATTTTGGTTACGACCGGTGATATCTGATGACTCCCAATCCGTTGTGTGATCCATGTCCCGACAATGCTTTGCATTTGCGCTGTTTTAATTAATTTCGTTTATCCGTTGTTCGTGTTCCATTAAGCGGACGTTTGCTGCAATCCTTTCCCGTTCGTTGAAAATGAAAAAGAATGTCAGTCGTTGGAATCGTTGTGACTGTACACCCTCTTTTGCTCATTCAAATATACTATTCTTTGTCGCTTTCGACATCATTCCGTTGTATTCAAAGCTACTTGGTGCTTGTATACGTTTTAATTGGTTTAGCTACAGATTTTTTTTTTTGTCACTGTTAGGAGGAGCTCGTTTATGCTGATTTACTCTCAGGCAGCATTAAGATTAAGCTTCTTGGCCTTAGATATAATTGGCGTCCATTTACACAGGCACACACATATATGGGTGTGTCCATATGTGTATATTGTGTATACTTATATATATATATATATATATATATATATATATATATATATATATATATATATATATATATATATATATATTATATATATATATATCCCGAACGAAGTCGTAGGGAAAGGCATCCTCATCTTTCAACAGCTTATTTCAATGCCGACGTTTCGCGACGAATTCCAAGTCGCATTTTCAAGTCTAAAAATATATATAAATTTACGAACATTAATAATTAGTTTAATTTAATATATATTAAAAATCTCATGGCAACAGCCTCAATAAAGTAAAAAGTTAAAAGTTAAAATTCAACAGCACCTCCAAAGTCAGACATATTAAAAGTATAGGACTTCACTAAAATTTCAGAAACACCTACTTATACAAAAGAAAGAGTAAGACTAACACAATACAGGTAAAAATACAGTGAGGCAAACCAGCTGCCCAAACGACGCTATGAACAATTGACGAGGACCTTTAGGTATTTAAACGACGGTACAGTCTTTTTGATAATTTAGATTCTAAATTGTCAAGGTTGTTGTTGTTCCGCAGTTGGCCAAGATAGAAAAATCCTTGCTGTCAATATGTGTTTTACATGTTTTTGAGTGATTACGTATATTGGATTGTTCTGGATTAGATAACCTACTACCTGTTCACGGGACATACGTGGGATGCACGAGGAGGTTGTTGAAGGTTCGAATTGATTCCCACAGGGGCATAAACCTTAGAATTCTAAGTAAATACAAATTAAATCAAGTTTTAAATTTAATTAAATGTGCAACGATTAATTAATGAAAACAACTAAGTTAATTATATTGTGAATGCAAATGAAAACACAGAAAATGTGGAAAATACCAAAATTGCAAAAAGCACCAATCACACAGAACATAAAGTAAAAACACACACTTCAATAAGAAGATGGATAAATGCAAAAGAAATCACTTCAAATGAAACAAACAAAGCACAAAAATTTGCAATGTGTAAAAATTGAAATTGTTCTTCAAACCACTGTAAATATTAGTTCTCTAAACCATCGTAACTATTTGTTGCAACTAATAAACTCAAATTAACACGTTACTTTGGTTCCAATTTCTTTCTGCTGCAGCTTGTTTCACAATTTCATCCACAATTCACCATATTTCGAAAATAAAAAGGCTCCGTTACACACTTGTACAATGTTTGTTCACATTCCACAAAAAGCACTAAATGATACTAAATAACTCTAAGAAATATCAAATCGAAATTCACGAGTGACCATTCAGTAATCAGTAAGTATTAAATCTTTACATTACTTTGAAATCAAAAGTGCCGTGGGAGAGAGAGAGAGAGAGAGAGAGAGAGAGAGAAAGATGTCTGAACGCTATGAGGATTTAAGTTTGAATGAAACTCTCTTCCTTACGGAAACTGGACAGCAGATCTGGCACAAAGCGTTTTGGGCATGCGAAAGATGATGCAATCCTTCTAGAAGCTTCTAATATGACGTAACTTTACAGAAAAATCGTGAAATCTACACATGGTTATCGACAAAGACGTACGCATATGAAACGAGTCATGTACATACAAGTCATGTACGTATTATGCTCAACAAAGACACGTACCCGATTGAGACATAAGTCGAGCGATAATTAAGATCAACATGTTATGATAACAGAATGGAGACTCGAGTTCCTCCAATCTCGAGGCGTTGAAAAGTATTGGAACGGACAAAGTGAAGCTCTCTCTTTCTTTGCATTCTACGTTATGTACTCTTTTACATTATGTTATGCAGAATTTGAACTTACATTTAAAGACATCCTATAAGTCCAAGCTAGCTAAGGAATCTGAAAATTGTTGCAAAACTCTATATATAACATTTCATACAGTCTAGGAGAAGATATATGCGTTATTAAAGTAGCAACATATAATAATACTATATATATATATATATATATATATATATATATATATATATATATATATATATATATATATATATATATATATTCAGGGCAAACCTAGTCTGTATTTTGCAGACGAATTGCATCATTCATGCTAACAGCGTTTATTCTCACTCCAACAGCGCTTAATGATCGTGAGCTCTCGCAGCAGTTACGTTAAAAGGCCCGGGTTATTACAGAACTTTCTAAAATGGCAATGTTTTAGTAGAGCCAACGTTGAAAATTAAAGCAGCAGGAATTTCATGAAGGGTGACCGAAACTTTTTTTTTTTCTTCTTTTGTTGTGAAGACGCTCCTTAAATCTTGTCTAGAATATATTTTGTGTGCTTGCCTTATTCCTGCTTTGCAAATCTCATCTCATCTCCTCGTCTCTCTCTCTCTCTCTCTCTCTCCTCTATATATATATATATATATTATATATAATTATATATATATATATATTAATATATATATATACTATATAATTTATATATATATATATATATATAATATTAAAATATATATATATATATGATATATCTATATATTATATATATGGCGTGTGTTGTGTGGGGCATCTGTTAACATATACATATAGATATGTAATCTAAAAGGCCATTTTCCTTGAATAGGATAAGACTCAGAGATATTCCACGAAAAAATAAGACTATGCGCCGCACGGCATCTGTCATCGTTGGTGAGTGCCCATTGGACAGATGTCCAGACCTCACATTGTCGCAATTTCGCTTGTCGGATGAGTAGTGGTTTTTGTGTATACTTATCTATATTATATATATAATTTATATATATATATATATATAGTTATATATCTTTTTTTGATAGCTGTGACGTAGCACAGATAAGTAACTACCTCGTATGTATTTTATTTCCTCTGCCTTTTGGGAAGGTAATGGAATTAGACGGAAAGAAATCTTATACAAAAACTGCTGCTCTCTTCGTCAAACCTCATGCTGCTTTAGATAAACAAATTCCCGTGAGCCATCGTTTTTCTTGAAATCTATAATTATCTGTTTACTACCTCGTGTGTATTGCAATAATAACTAGAGCGAACGAATTTTTACCAATTCCCCTCCAAGAGAATCATTCTTCCCTTTCTATACAATCAGAGTGTTCATCTGTCCGTCCAGTATGTTATCCTATCCGTCCGAAATTAATATCCAGAGAGTTGAAAGATTCCACAATCCATCAATCGAACAAGAAATATGTCCAGTGGTCCACTGGACCTAGATCTACACCCGCCCTACCCGGGCCACTGAACTAAAAAGATCATTTAGCCAGATATTCTATGGAGGCTGCATCCCGTGATTAATCTTCTACAAGTCTCTTTCAATTACTTCCTCAGATTTTCTGGACGAATATAAACAGTGTTACAAAGCCGTCGAAATAGAGTACGTATACTCGGAGGTCCCAGCGCTTGGCATATGGCCTAAATAATATATACCATATCCAATTTCAAAAACTTGCAGGTTCCCTTAATAATATCTCTGTATTATAATAATCCTTACATTGTGCTCTAACATATGACACTTTTCGTCTGGAGAAAGAGCATCACGAAAGGAATTTGATATTAATACTAAGTCTCCATCATCCCGCTGTGGTGGAAAGAGAGAGAGAGAGAGAGAGTGAAAAAAGGAGAAACTTTCTGGCTGAATCTGATCCTTTGTGATTAGCCGGATACAGAGAAGGGGAAATGGAGATTGTTGTGCATCATACTAGATATATTATAATATATATAGATATATATAGCTATATGTGTGTGTGTGTGTGTGTGTGTGTATAATTGTATATTATATATATATTATATATATATATATATATATATATATATATATATTATTAATAATAGTACCTCATTTAAACTGATAAAATCCATCCAGTTTAAGTGAGGTTCTGTTATTAATTATGTATATATATATATATATATATATATATATATATATATATATATATATATATATATATATATATATACATAATTAATAACAGAACCTCACTTAAACTGGATGGATTTCATCAGTTTAAATGAGGTACTATTATTAATATATATATAATATACAATTATACAAATATATATATATATATATATATATTATATATATATATATATATATCTTTATATATATGTGTATGTTTATACATAATTCACCCATTATCTTTACACCTACGTCATAAGCTGTTGAAGTCCCTAACCACTAGGCATTCGTAGCCTCACTCCTTCTCTCTCGAAAGTACATAGGATTATATTTCATACTTTTGTCCTTTTATATTGTCGTCCCATTTTTTAAAAACTTGTCCACTGTTTTCACTGTTTTAACGAATAACTTCCTCTTGCTTTTACAGATATACATTACATTATTAAACAGTATTTCCTCACCTAATTTTCGTTTTCATTCCATGATTCGCTATTTTTCTTAACATTTCTCTCTACATTCGCTTCTTTCCATAAATACTTTTTTCTCTACGAAAGACTCGCTAAAATTACCAATCAAGACACCGTTCTTCAATAGAACCACCTCCTTGATTAACTCGTCATCATCCACTTTCGTACGTACGTCTATCCACAATCACTCCTTTCTGCTTTTTACACTTTTATCAGCAATACTTCTTCATTTTACTCTTGCTATTCTGGATATTAAATTTTATATATATATATATATATATATATATATATATATATATATATATATTTATATATATATATATATATATATATATATATATATATATATATATATATATATATATATATATATAATATATCAGTCGATACAAGGTGAAGGACAATCCTTTATTCCCATTATATGTACTTTTATTGTCGCGACGTTTCAAGACATAAAAGTCCCATTATCAAGCTAAAGAGAGATAAAACAAAAGTTAAAATCACAAACTCGGAATATATACATATTAAAAGCTTAAAAAGTTAACAAATATAAAAAGCAAGTACAAGAGTAGGGAGGAGTCAATACCATAAGGTGCTGAAAGCACAGACCGAGTGACAATTCAGGCCGGGTCAGTTTTCGACTTGAACTCACGAGAGATACAGAGGTGTTGAGGAAGACTGGGTGTTTAACTGCGGAACGAGTTGTTTAATGAAAAAGTGATTCTAAAATAGCTAAATGCTGTTCGTTAGGGGATTGGGCTATAATTTTAAAATCTTTGTAATTCATGTCATGTTTACATTTCTTTGTGTGTTCGCGTATACATGAAAACTCAGGATTAGTTAATTTGACACCTGTTCTATAACTAACGCCGCGATGAGAGTCTAATCTCATTTGAGTAACCTCCGTGTGGAGCCGACGTACTTCCCTAGATTACATCTAGGGCAATTAAATAGATATACGACTCCTGAGGTCATCAGTGGACTGAGTTTCTCCTTGTGTTTAAACAGAGATCTGATATTCATTGGGTTGCAAGGTATTAGTTTTTAATTCGATTGCAGGAAAAAAACTTTCTATTAATAGTTCCAATTCATGGTAGAAATTTTTGTTATGAATAAATGGGACACTTGCAAACAATCGTAATTTTGGCACTGTTGGTATTTAATTTTAATTTTAGGATGGAAGATATTGTTCAAAAAGTTGTACAGGTGTTTATAAAAAAGTTTCGATGGGAAAACAATTGTCAGTGAAAAATTGGTGGAGATAGGTTATTTCATTGTGAAAAATGATTCCAGTTAGACGTTATGTTGAAAGCCCTGTGAAAGAGGGTAGACATGGAGTTTAGTTTAAAATTATAAAAACAGTTGCTATAAAATTTGATCCCAGGCCGGTAAACGTTTCCTTTCTAAAAAACCGTGGTGTTAAAATGATCATCATATCTAAAAACGGTTACGTCTAAAAATGACAGTTTATTTTCCTTTTCATATTCAATTGTGAAATTAATGTTAGGATGTATTTCATTTGCATAATGAAGAAATTTGTCAGCCTGGATCTTTATCTCTGAACAATAAGAAGGTATCATCCACATACCTATTATAAAATATGGGTGGTAGGCCAAAGGACAGTTGTCCAGTATGCGTTCCTCCAGGGAGCACATTGTTGCAAAGGTGGGACCCAAAAAGGGATCCCATCGCCATACCATCAACCTGAATGTAGGCTTTGCCGTTAAAAACAAGGCTGTGTCCTGCACAGCGAGCTCGAGCAATTTTCTAAAATCCGTAAGGTTAAAATTATTAAAAGTGGCATCTGGGTCAGTAAAAATACGGCTAACAATAATATACAATGGTTTCTTCTACCGTACATTAGTAAAAAGAGACTCCACATCCATGCTAACCATAAATAAGTCTGAATCCTGGGGTAAGATTTTTTTCTTTTCTTTAAAAATGTTCTGAATTCTTACAACTATAGATATTGGTAGTTAAAGGCGCTAGGAGAGGCACAAGAAATTTGCAATTTTGTAATTAGAAGTGGTATAGGAGGGTGAGAATAGGCCTCAGGGGTTGGGTATACCTTCTTTATGGATTTTAGGTAACCCATACATCACCCATAAGAGGCACCTGTGCTATATAATAAAGTATAAGTATTTTCACTAATGATTTTTCGAGTCTTTAAGGTATTTCAAAAAACGGTTGATTCGATCTTCTATCAGAACATTTTAAAGAAAAAATCTTACCCCAGGATTCAGACTTATTTATGGTTAGCATGGATGTGGAGTCTCTTTTTACTAATGTACCGGGTAGAAGAAACCATTGATATTATTGTTAGCCGTATTTTTACTGACCCAGATGCCACTTTTAATAATTTTAACCTTACGGATTTTAGAAATTGCTCGAGCTCGCTGTGCAGGACACAGCCTTTGTTTTTAACGGCAAAGCCTACATTCAGGTTGATGGTATGGCGATGGGATCCCTTTGGGTCCCACCTTTGCAAACATTTTTATGTGCTCCCTGGAGGAACGCATACTGGACAACTGTCCTTTAGCCTACCACCCATTATTTTATAATAGGTATGTGGATGATACCTTCTTATTGTTCAGAGATAAAGATCAGGCTGACAAATTTCTTCATTATGCAAATGAAATACATCCTAACATTAATTTCACAATTGAATATGAAAAGGAAAATAAACTGTCATTTTTAGACGTAAAACCGTTTTGAGATATGATGATCATTTTACACCACGGTTTTTAGAAAGGAAACGTTTACCGGCCTGGGATCAAATTTTTATAGCAACTGTTTTTTATAATTTTAAACTAAACTCCACATGTCTACCCTCTTTCACAGGGCTTTCAACATAACGTCTAACTGGAATCTTTATTTCACAATGAAATAAACCTATCTCACCAATTTTTCACTGACAATTGTTTTCCATCGAAACTTTTTTATAAACACCTGTACAAATTTTTGAACAATATCTTCCATCCTAAAATTAAAATACCAACAGTGCCAAAATTACGATTGTTTGCAAGTGTCCCATTTATTCATAACAAAAATTTCTACCATGAATTGGAACTATTAATAGAAAGTTTTTTTCCTGCAATCGAATTAAAACTAATACCTTGCAACCCAATGAATATCAGATCTCTGTTTAAACACAAGGAGAAACTCAGTCCACTGATGACCTCAGGAGTCGTATATCTATTTAATTGCCCTAGATGTAATCTAGGGAAGTACGTCGGCTCCACACGGAGGTTACTCAAAGTGAGATTAGACTCTCATCGCGGCGTTAGTTATAGAACAGGTGTCAAATTAAACTAATCCTGAGTTTTCATGTATACGCGAACACACAAAGAAATGTAAACATGACATGAATTACAAAGATTTTAAAATTATAGCCCAATCCCTAACGAACAGCATTTAGCTATTTTAGAATCACTTTTCATAAACAACTCGTTCCGCAGTTAAACACCCAGTCTTCCTCAACACCTCTGTATCTCTCGTGAGTTCAAGTCGAAACTGACCCGGCCTGAATTGTCACTCGGTCTGTGCTTTCAGCACCTTATGGTATTGACTCCTCCCTACTCTTGTACTTGCTTTTTATATTTGTTAACTTTTTAAGCTTTTAATATGTATATATTCCAGTTTGTGATTTTAACTTTTGTTTTATCTCTCTTTTAGCTTGATAATGGGACTTTTATGTCTTGAAACGTCGCGACAATAAAAGTACATATAATGGGAATAAAGGATTGTCCTTCACCTTGTATCGACTGATGTCTACTGGTTGATAGAACCGCCTTCAATTTTCACTATATATATATATATATATATATATATATATATATATATATATATATATATATATATATATATATATATATATATATATAAACTAACCACCCCCTTTTATTAAAGGACACACATTGGAAACCCTTACCTGTTGTCAATGGTGCCCTCTGTCTGCAAACATGTCACTAGGCTATTAAGATCACGTAAGTATAAAAATATACTTTTTATTACCCAAAGCAGATGAATATAGAATAGAACAAAATGATTAACAAGACATAGTGACAAAAACCCAAATCTGCCCATAAAGAAAACTAGTAAGTTATCACTCTACCCTCCTGACTAAGAATTCACTCCCAGACCCAGAATGTCAATAGGTTCATTATATTACTCAGGTTAGAGAATCCCATCTCTAATACCATGGAATAGAACCCATCTGTAATAAAGATAGCAATGGATAAAAGATACACTTCACACATCACTCTTTTCAAAGTAATTAAGTAAAAGAATGTATTTCACACTTCTCTCTCTTTTCAAAGGTAACGGTTTTCTAAGTCTTACAAAATATGTGCCATACCTTTACGATTGGGGTTTTCTCTCCCAACACCTGGCATGTACCAACTGACCTCTTTCTTTTCACCAAAAGGAATGTGACTTTCACAAGTGCCCTGGTCTATTAGACCTGTAACATCCATACAAGCGAATGTACATACTTGACGACAAGACGAGCGGTCTCTCGATTAAAACTCTTACGTACCAAATTCCTTCCCTCAAGAAAGCTGTCCGTATTTAAAAGGTCTACATGGTCATAAAACAACTAAAGTCTTCCTTTACCCCACAAATCCGTCATTAATTAATATACTCGATATACTAGTCAAATATTAAAAATTCCTCGCTAAACAAAATATAATCTTTACCCACTGAATCCTCACAAATAATCCCATATATGACAAACACGCTATCAAAAGAGAACCCATAATGTCTAACTGCAAAAACCCCTTTTATGGTTTATATAACTAACCTCCATAAAATATAATGCTGAACACCCATTCTATCTAACTCACATACCGTGACAAATTATATCTCCTATCTAAAATAAAAATGCTATTTAGAGCTTAACCCCCATTACAACATCTCTCGTAAGAAAAGAAAAAAAAAGAAAAAAGGAGAAAAAAAAGATAATAACAACAATAATAAGTGAACTTTCCCCCATTACACAGCGCACATAAGAGAAAAAGAAACATATATAATTCAATATCTTTCCCAAAACGGAATGTGTACCGTTAAGGAATTTGCTACCGCAGCAATCTCATCAACCAGAAACGACCAGAAAAGAATCCCCTTACATGATACATTCCCCTGGAATGCCATAATCAACATCTACGAGAATAGTGCAAATCCCCGAGTAATCAATTCCAAAGGGAAAAATCCGCAACCGGATTCATTACAGAAACATTAGCAAAAAATCCACCTGTGAACACCTCAGGTGCTTCGAACTGCAGCATAGTCAGACTCGCAACGCCAGAAACTCATGATTCTCAAAAAAATATTCTATACTGAAACCACATCAGCAAATTCCACAAAACTATCTCCAGGATATGACCAAGGTGCTCCAAAATTATCTCGAAGACATAACTCTCCCAAACGATACTGCCGAATTATATAAAAAAAATTATCACCTATTCGGGAAAAAAAAAAAAACTACGATAAACTCACAATTCCATAATTATATACCACCAAAAAAAAGAAAGTCACCCCCAAGGATTAATTCCATCTCCTTATATATATATATATATATATATATATATATATATTATATATATATATATATATATATACCATATATATATATATATATATATAAATCACCATCTTAATAATAACACCACTCCAGTGATAAAAATATTTCCTCCATTTAATTAATAACCCCACACAAAAAAAAAAGTCATCCCCCCAAAGAAATTCTCGTTCAATCATAACTCCCCACGACATTACCCGAATTATATAAACCCCAATGTCATCTATTCGGCTCGTGAAACCCCAAAAATTCAGCCCCAAATATCATACACACAGGAATAATCATATGTTTATTATCACGCCATATTTCAACCACTTCCGACGTAAAATATTAACCCCGAAATCTTACGCCAAAACACCGCAGATTTGCGCATAATAAGAAAAAAAACAGTAGACGGAAATAAAAGAGGGAAAAAAATGTAAAAGCATTCCGCCACCAAATTGCATAAAACAGACAACAAGAAAAAAAGAAAAAAATGCAATTGCGTGACAATATATTAATCACCACAACCTATTCTTTTCAATTTCGAGATATGTGTTAACCTCGACCGACCTGTTTTTTCCTCTAAGACTCCAAATCTGTTTCCAATTTTCTCTTCAATGACTTTAAAAGGACCTTCAAACTTCGGGCCTAATTTGTAATTTAGTTCATTTCTCACGTTAAGTTTTAAAAATACCTTGTCTCCGACATTGATTTTGGGATCAGATGTTTTACTATTACTCTTCTGTACCATATCTCTGGTTGTGGATTCGAGATTACGGCTGAGACAAGCATGTCTCTCTCTCGCTGTGGATACCAACGCCTCGATTGTATCCTCCCCATGATGAGGTATAGTTAGCAAATCAAATGTGCCTCGTGCTGGACAACCAAACAAAGTGTTAATACTATGTCTAACAACATTAACATATCTGCCCCAATTCTTATCATTACCACCTACAGTTTTCCTGAGAGCCTCGAGCACTTTCCTGTTTGCCCGTTCGCACAACCCATTAGCCTCGGGTCTGTATGGAATAATTGTTACTTTCTGTATCCCCATGACTTCAGCTAAACATTTCAAGGTTTTGTTCACAAATTCCCTCCCATTGTCGGTTAATAGAACTTCGGGTGAGCCATATCTGCAAATGATACCATTGAAAAACGCTATGGCTACTTCTTCGGCCGTTTTATGCTTAAGTGGGAAAATTTCTACTATCCTTGTAAGTTCATCTATTATCACTAACAAGTACTTGTTCGCATACCTAGACTCACAAAAATTCCCCAGGATATCCATATGTATTCTCTGAAAAGGTCTACTCGGTATAGGATACAATCCTAATTTGCATGAAGTTGTCCTTGCAGGCTTACATGCATTGCACACCGTTTTTTCTATTCCCAAGTGTGGACTACCAAACCTGCAATGAACTATATCCAAAACACTGGAATTAGGACCTTCAGAATTACGATCTGTGTCGTATCTCGTGTCGTATCTCCTTTACTTTCACTGGTTCTCAACTTATATTTGATTTTCCTAACCAATAGATTACTTTCTAACTCCAAACCCGAAAAAGGCAACTTCTAATGTTTCCTAACTAATTCCCCTCTTAGAAACGCTTTTGCATCTGCTAAAATCTCGTCTTCATCTTGCCTTTGCTCTATGAGAGGTATATCCCACTGTATGGTTTCGCTAGTGACTTGGAAACCTTCCGTGTCATGAAAACTCCTGCTAAGAGCATCAGCAACTACATTAAATTTGCCCTCTATATATTTGAGCTTTGCATCAAAATCTCGGATAGTTAAAAATCATCGAGCTCTTTTAGGCGACAAATCGGGTTTATTAAAAAGATCCAGTAATGGTTTGTGGTCTGTAAGAACTTCTACTTTATTCCCTATCAGTAACATTTCAAAATGAACTAAACTCGACACTATTGCAAAGGCTTCTTTATCTATGGTGGCCATGGACTTCTTGTTGCTGCCCTTTGTCCTGAACTTCCTGCTATAAAAAGCTATAGGATGGAATTTCCCATCGAACTTTTGCATAAGGCAAGCACCTATACCCTCCTGGCTTGCATCAGTCACTAATGTAAAAGGTTCGCTAAAATCTGGAAACTTCAAAACCGGGGTATTCATCAGCGCGTCCTTGAGCTTTTGAAAACTCTCCGCCTGGGGTTCCTTCCATTGAAATTGAACGTCTTCCCACAATACATCAGTTAGGGGAGCTGCTATATTAGAGAACCCTTTCAGAAACCTCCTGAAAAAACCAGCGATACCCAGGAATGACTTAATCTCTTTCTTTGATCTGGGGGTGCGAAAATTCGCTATTGCTTTGACTTTATCGTCATTTACTCTAACCCCTTCCTTAGATATGACGTGGCCTAGATATGTGATCTGCTTTTTCAAGAATGAGCACTTGGCTAGCTTAATTTTCAGCCCCGCTAATCTAAGCCTCCTAAGTACTTCTGTAAGCACTTCCAGGTGTTGCGCGATCATGTCTGTTGCAACCAGGATGTCATCCATATACACAAAAACATTTTTGCCCAATAACCCGTGCAAAACTGTGTTCAACCTGGTAAAGGTCATCGGACTGCCCGATAAACCGAAAGGCATTTGCGTAACTTCATAGTGTCCCTTGGGCACTGAAAAAGCGGTATATTCCTTGCTACTCTCACTAAGAGGGACCTGTAAGAAACCCTGCGCCAAATCAATTGAGCTATAAATATTATGTCCCCCAATTTCAACAAAAAGATCTGATATGCACGCGACTGGGTAGCGGTCAGGGATCGTCTTCTCATTTAAACGTCTAAAATCGACGCATACACGGACAGAACCGTCTTTCTTAGGCAACGCTAACAAGGGAAAGTTGTAAGAAGACACGCTAGGTCTAATGATTCCTTCTTCTTCCCATCTATTAACCTCTTTCTCTACCTGCTCTCTGATTTTGAAAGGTATGCAATATGCAGGAATATAAATAGGTTTTGTGCCACTCTCCAAATTTACCTTATGCTCTAACACATTAGTCAACCCCAATTTACCACCTTGTAAGGCTACCGTATCCCCAAATTCTGCCAAGAGCCCGTTTATTTTAATGAATTTTAATATTATTACTTATAGCTTCAACGTGTTCGCTATAATCCGCATTAGCTAAATGTTCTCTAAATATTCGTTTCCTTGATTGCATTTCTACCTCCGAAACCTCAGATTTCCCCTCTACAATAGCCACTGAACCACTATCACAACTCCAATCTTGGAAATCCAATATATATATATTCTTCTGGTATCTCCTAACTGTATCATTACAGTTTAGCAACTCTAACCACGTAAACCCATCCTTGGATGCACTGTTTACTGATGCCGTGCTAACAACCCCTCTAAGCTTCTCGCTATTTTCAATAACACACACATCTGTGGGTTTTCTCATTTCCTTCAATTTAACTTGTACCATAGTCTTTGAACCTGGTAGTAACATAATATCTTCAGATAAAACACCTCTATATTTGTGGTTAGTACCTCCCCTTTCCACCGGCCACACATTACCACCCTCAGTATCATCCCCAGCATTGTTAGTATCAGAAATAACATCAATATTAGTATCAACATCACCATCCAAAGTATCATCACCACCATTGTTATCACTGTGAACTCTGATAGAACCCCCGTAATCATTTCCCATATCAGTAACGTGGGTTTTAATATTACCTTTATCCATAACACTCGTATCATCACCAATATTGTTATCACTGTGAACTCTGATAGAACCCCCGTAATCATTTCCCATATCAGTAACGTGGGTTTTAATATTACCTTTATCCATAACACTCGTATCACCACCATTAATATCACCGGGCACATCTCCCCTTTCAACAACCTCCATGTCCTCCGTTCTATTTACGTCCTCATAAGGCAGAAAAACACTAGGTATCCCGACTGTTATCCCATTAACACCCGCATGGATCGAAATCTTGTGTCTTCTACAAGCAGGATGACCCAGCAAAAGTCTGTTGCCCAACGCAATTCCTTTCATTACCAAAAATGGTTCTGTTAACCACTTCTGTCACCAAAGGAGTTAAACTGTATTATTTGGAACACAATTCCAGGGTATTTAATCTATGGGCTTGCACATCACACACCGTCTCCATTGAGGGTTGCAAAGGGTAATTGGAAAACATGGATTGATACAAATTATAGTCCATTAAATTTATAGACGCCCCCGAGTCTATAAATATTGGGATTTCCACATCCCCTACTGTTCCATAGACTTTAGGCCTGGGCTCTGGGGTGTCCCCCACGAAACCACAATGGCACGTACCAATCACCTGTTGCTTTTGATCGATCGATCTTTTGTTATATTCAACTTTTGCACACATACGGGAAATAGAAAATTCTGTGTCTCTTTGCACTCTATCCCTTGGGCCTGACCCATTAAAAATTGTGCTATCTACAGTGGGACATTTAGACATATGTTTCTCAATTTGGGCATAAAGTAATTCTTCGTCTGAAGTAGGTTCAATCTTTTCATCAAAGCTATTCACTATCGCATCTGGTACATCGTGCAAGAGCAGGGAAAAATAGATTAGTTTATGAATGTTCTCAAGAGAGACATTACTCCCTGTAACCCATTTAGATGTTTTCAATTTTCCTACCCAATCCGGCACTGCGTCAAAAGGTTTTGAGCTATGTTCTACGAGGCTATTAGTGCCCTTCTGTAGTTTATAAAGACCTCGAAGGTCCCTCACCATATCTACATGTTCCTTTGAGCCATAAGCTATTTTCAAAAATGCTTGCAAATCCGTCCAGGTATGACATTTTGTAAATTGGAAACTCCTGCAACGATGGGAGAGATCTCCCCTATTGAAATCTAGCAAAGCTTTCGCCTCTCTAAATGCCTCTATATCGTCTGATATATTCTTTCCAGCTAAGTAATTATTCACCCCTTCAATAAAAATTTGTACAGGTTGTGATAAACACCATCTACCATCCCTCTGAAAGGACTCACGCCCGCACTCACGTTCGTTACGTGATGTAGTAGCGTTGTGGTACTCTTAGTATCCGCCATCTTTCTCTCTTTCTACAAGCTCTTTTGTTCTATAAGATTCCCCGATCTCAATAATATCAATGTATTTATATACACAAAACCCAATCCAGAAAAATTGATACAAATTTTCCCCCAATAATGGATAACAAAAGCCAAATGCGTCCCACGCCCAGTATATCATCCCACGAAAGCAACAACAACAACAAAAAATAGGGAGGGAATAGAAAAAGAAAAAAAAAATGCAAAACCCTTACTAAGTGATCCACCCCGGCGACTGTCTCACACACACCAACTCTCGCCTCTCTCTCTCTCTCTCTCTCTCTCTCTCTCTCTCTCTCTCAGGACGTGACTCGCAACAAAAAACTCTGCTTGAGTAAATTCGCCACAAACAAACAAAAGGAATATAAACAACAACAAAAACAACAACAAAAAAGTAAAGAAATAAAAGATAAAAAGGAGAAAATAAGAAAGAAAGCTTGAAAATACACTCACATCTTCATATGACTGGAAACCGAATTTGTATACACACCGCAAATATGTGTGACCTATTTACCACACTTGTGAAACACTAATACGTCGAAAATTAAACTTTTCCCCGCACGTTTTAAAACACTGATATTCAAGAATCTCAAGATGGCCAACACTGACTTAGCCCGAGAAACGTACAGCTTCTCACTGCCCAACCCATTGAATCAGCAAAAAGAACCCCGAGTTGCCTGTGACATGATTATAACCCCTTTTCCTACCAAAAAAACATCTATGGCTAACTGGTCACCAGTCTCTTCATTATCATACCTACAGCTTATAAAATATATAAAAAGGCTCTTAAACCGCCTGCCACCACTCTAACCACCCTTTTATTAAGAGTACACAAATTGGAAACCCTTACCTGTTGTCAATGGTGCCCTCTGTCTGCAAATATGTCATTAGGCTATTAAGATCATGTAAGTATACTATTTATTACCCAAAGCAGATGAATAAAGAGTAGAACAAAATGATTAACAAGTCATAGTGACAAAAGCCCAAATCTGCCCATAAAGAAAACTAGTAAGTTATCACTCTACCCTCCTGAATGTCAATAGGTTTAATATATTAGTCAGGTTAGAGAATCCCATCTCTAATACCATGGAATAGAACTCATCTGTAATAAAGATAGCAATGGATAAAAGATACACTTCATACATCACTCTTTTCAAAGTAATTAAGTAAAAGAATGTATTTCACACTTCTCTCTCTTTTCAAAGGTAACGGTTTTCTAAGTCTTACAAAATATGTGCCATACCTTTACGATGGGGGTTTTCTCTCTCGACACCTGAAGTGTACCAACTGACCTCTTTCTTCTCACCAAAAGGAATGTGACTTTCGCAAGTCCCCGTGTATATTAGACCTGTAACATCCGTACAAACGAATGTACATGCTTGACGACAAGACAAGCAGTCTCTTGAATAAAACGCTTACGTACCAAAACGCTTACGTACCAAAACGCTTACGTACCAAATTCCTCCACTCAAGAAAGCTGCCCCTAGAGCTCAGCCTGTCTCCAAGCAAGACATGATATGTGATTCACTAACATTACACACTTGTAAGATATATATATATATATATATATATATATATATATATATATAATATATATATATATATATATATATATTTATAAAAGATTTCATTACTTACACAGTTGTTTTCTTCATTAATTCTATTAATGCACAGAACAATTAAGTTATAAGATTTAGGATAGATATGTGTGTGCGCGCACAGCGCGCGTAGAACGAAATTAAAATATAAAATAAAAGCGTTAACGATCTTCACGTAAGAATTTTAATTGAAGTTCATCCTCGGTAAATGTGGAATTACTGCCAATGGAAAATAATCGGGAAGACTGAACCAGCGTGAACTGAATTGTTGCAACAGAGTTTTAAGTCCCGGGGTTTTCAGAAGAAAAGAAGCACCTACCTTTTTATTTCGTGCTGCAGAAATCGACGGCCATTTTCCAAGAGGTTTTTATCAGTAGGTCATTTTTCCTCCAGAAACTTTTTTTTTTCCATGATTCTTTACTGTCAAAGATGATGAAAGGTCTGCTCCCACGTCGTAATCATTTCTCCAGAAAATGCATTCGTTAGTTGGATCAGGGGAGTTGATTTGAGAGTACGGTAGTTCTTTTAAAAGAGGTTTGGTGATGTAAGCCTTCAGAAAGTCATTTTATGATATTATATATCAGCTCACACCTGATGGCTCAGTGGTCAAAAGTCACTGTACATCGTTGTTTCTAAACCAGATAGTGGTTCGTATCCCACTGGCTGGTGACGAAGCTCTTATCAATTGGTGTCAGTTATTCTAGAGGTATAGTGAACTGGATATTAAATGATATTTGTGGCTTAATGTTTGTGATATATATATATATATATATATATATATATATATATATATATATATATATATATATATATATATATATATATACATATATGTATATGTGTAATCCTTCACTGCCTTAAGGACTAAAGAAACGTATAGATCTTCCGAAAGGAGGAGAGTTGATAGCAGAAATTTCAGAAAACATCCAGCAAAAAAAAAAAATGAATTATTCTGATAGGACAGTTTCATTAACGTCACACCGAAGTCGATAAATCCCAGGCGACGATGAGGACTTCCATTTATTTTGTGTTTCTGTGGAATGAAGAACCAGTAGCAGCGTTCATTCCTCGGCAACGTCCAGAATCTTTGCGCTTTAAAAACTGTGCTCAGAATTAATTGAGTTTCAGAGAGAGAAGCGAGAACCCGGATGTTGAATGTTGTAGGCTTTGGTTTCCCAACTGACTTGTCAAGATTAAATTAGGTTTTTGTGGCGTTCGTCTGTCACAAAAGAGCAGTACTACTTACTCCGCGTCACATAGGGATCCGTATTCCTGGAATATCATTGGATTTAAAGAACCTATTGTGGTTCTACGGTATAAAATGAGTAAGCTCGATGAAGGAACACTATATTAAGTGATGCATAAATGAACAAGGAAACTTAGAAGAAAAGAAAAATGCTCAGGTAAGTGAACAGGAAGGAAAAGGAAATTAAGTTATTAATAAAAGGACAAGAAATTTTTTAAAGAAAATAAAGAAAAAACTAAATGCCCTTCTTCCACGGACGTTTTCAGCGCCAGAAAGCAAAAGCCGTTGACGAGTTCATTAAAACCTGTTGCATAGTTTATTGCAGCCGGATTGTACAGAATGTGATGTGGCTGCGTTCTCTTGGGGTGGGGGATGGGGGGGGGGGAGAAGAGGGGCGCTTCAAAAACGCATTTCCACTTCTTTCATCATCTGGGGAGAAAAAGTGCGACCGATTTGGAATTTGTAATGAATTTCCAAAGGTTAGAAGTTTCCTGTCGTTTCTTGACATTTCAGTTCGTGGTGTTGTGTCGATTATTATTTACTCAGCTGAAGTTTCCTTATTTTCTGTTCGATATTTTCCATTCCTTTGTACTCACACCGCTTCGAAGTGTACGAAGGAGGGAAAATGACATGTAATAAAAAATCTTTTAAAATACCGTGCTTATAGATTCGTTATGAAGTCTGTACATTTTTAGTTTCAGTAATAAAAACTTTAAAAATTCTGTACTTTTAGATTTATTATGAAGTCCGCCCATTTTTACTTTTCTGTAATTAAACAAAAACTATTGAGACGCCTATTTGTCTGTCTGTCCGCCCTCAGGTCTTAAAAAGTACCAAGGCCAGAGGGCTGCAAATTGGGCGTGCGTCTGGCACCGCTGTAGGAGCCACACCGCAGGCCACCACGTGACCGTGGCTGGAAGTTTCATGGGCCGCGGGTGAAAGTATCATGGGCCGAGGCTGAAAGTTTCATACAGCATTATACACTGTACAGAAAACTCTCTCTCTCTCTCTCTCTCTCTCTCTCTCTCTCTTTTTTTTTTTTTTTTTTTTTTTTTTTTTTTTTTTTTTTTTTTTTTTTTTTTTTTTTTTTTTTTTTTTTTTTTTTTTTTTTTTTTTTTACTAGTTACATTCAATTCCCAAAATGGGATTTATGGCCTTCACGGGAATACCATTCTGGAATATGAGGCTTCGACAGTTTAAGAGTTCATTGTGTGACAGATAGAACCCATGTATGTCTCTCTCTCTCTCTCTCTCTCTCTCTCTCTCCTAGTTGAGGAATCTCATCTCCACGAAAACATACGACTGCTTCCTCGTGGACAAAGCAACAGCAATGTTGCATTGCTGTCAGTAAACTCGTGTTTATCTAAAGAGATCATTACAACAATTCCAGCCACAGAATTCAAGACTTCTCCAAATTATTGACGCATTTCTTCGTAACGTCTCACCAACTTTCCCGCGTCTTCAACGCAGTATGAAACAAAGTATTGATATCCAGGGCAGTTATGAGTTAATTCAAGCAGGGGAGGCTCTCCAATTCGTGAGACCTTCTTCTTCAGGTTCCATTTCAGTAGGGAATTTACCCTGGGGGTATGTGGTTCTCGCTCTCAGAATTTAGTGTGCTACTCTTTTTTTTTTTTTTTTTTTTTTTTTTTTTTTTTTTTTTTTTTTTTTTTTTTGCGAGGTTTCACGTTATCACGCTGCACAGTACCGGAGGTCTTTGATTCCTTTTACGTAATGTGGAACTAGAGTTACGGCATAGCTAATTCACAGAGGTTGTAATTCTACCAAAAATCTCTGATTAGGTTGATTTTTCAGAAATTTAATAATAATAATAAAACTTCCGCCTTCTGTTTTCCTTAATGTTTATAACCTTTTATCTTTCATAGTCTAAGTTCTTCGTTGTTCAGTGCTGCTCCTTTTTCATAACGGCCCCATTTAATGAATTGTTTCGATTGGACCTGGGCAAGTTCAGGACACTGGATTGTCCGTTTCATAACAACCGCACCCCCCCCCCCCCCCCCAACGTCCACACCCATTTGAAAAAGGAAATTCGTCCTGTATATTATTATTATTATTATTATTATTATAATTGAAATTCTTCGGAATTAAAGACATTTGGACGTTCCTTAAGTTGTGGTCAATATATTTTTCGCTTAAAATCCTCCATAAATTCCCGTCCGTAGACCTGCGCCAACTCCCAATGCGCATAGCAATCGTTTAATGAGTTCGTAACTCAAACAGCCGCGTTTCGTATAAAACAAGTGAGCCTCGTAATCCAGCTCGAGGTAAACTGGCTTAAAACAACAAAGTCTTGGTAATCCGGCTTCCTTGGAGGAAAAAAAAGAAAAAAAAAACTTTCGCTAGGCGCGATTTTCTTTCCGAGGAAAAAAAGAAAAAAACAGCCCTTGAAAAATAGATAAATCGCCCACATAAATCCTATTCCAAGGACTGGTTCGGGGAGGGGGAGGGGGGATGCTCTATAAAAACCGAGCTTATCGTCGGAATTTAGAGTCACACTTTCCACAGAGAGAGAGAGAGAGAGAGAGAGAGAGAGAGAGAGAGAGAGAGAGAGAGAGAGAGTTAATGAAATAGCTCATTTCTTACTTCTTCCCCCGAAAGAAGGTGAAATTGCTTGTTGTTCCCAGCTCTTCTTTCCTCCTCCGAAGAGAGAAAGTTAATGAATATCTCAATTTCTTTTATCTTTTAAGAAAAAGAATCAGAAATGTATTGCATGCATTTCTTTGCTGCCTCAAAAAGGGGGACGGAGAGAGAGAGAGAGAGAGAGAGGCCTGATATATAAATATTCTTCGTTCTCCCAATGAAACGGAGAACTGTTGTGTAAACTATCTTCTTGAAGAAAATTTTTTTTTAAATAGTTGACCTGATAATTTTAAACCAGCGTTTTATAGAAGGTACATTGATGATACTTTTACCCTGTTTAAACACAGTTGGCAATGTTACGAGTTTCTTAATTATATCAATACTGTTCATCAAACGTGAAATTTAACATAGAAACTAAAAACAACCACTCAATAGCCTTCTTGGATGTAAAATTTACTAGGAGTGAACAACGTTTTGATACTAGTGTATATCGCAAAAGTGCTTTTACTGGATTGGGAAATATTTTTTACAGTTCGTGTTTTTATGGCTTTAAAGCTAACTATGTCATTACGTTGGTACACAGAGCAATTAAATACCGTCTGACTGGTCTGCTTTCCATAATGAAATTGAATACCTGATAAAAAATTTTACAGCTAACTTTAACCCAAAGCAATTTGTTCTTAATATTATTAATAAAATGGTTTCTAATTAGGTATCTCCACCCCCTGCTACTTTCAACGTACCTAAACTTATAATGCACGCATCAATTCCCTTTATCCACACAGATAAACTACGCTTGAATATAAAAAATATTATAGAAAAAGAATTAGGTTTCCTAAGACTAACCCTAATCCTTGTAAATCCAAAAAAATAGGTAGTCTCTTCAATTACAAGGATAAGCTGCAAGATTTTATGTTGTCGAATGTAATACATAAATATGTATCCCCAAGAATCCTTGGTAGTTATATTGGCTCAACACGGAGATTGTAGCAAGTCCGTTATTATAGTCATATGGGACACAGCTATAGGACGGGATCTAGGATATCGAATCCCGAACTCTCGAGTATTCGAACGCATGCCTCAGAGTGTAAGATTCCTATGGAAAAAGCACATTTTTCTATCCTTACCTCAACAACCCAAGCATCCTTTCTAACAACACTTGAGTCACTTTACATCAAACACCTATCACCTAATTTAAACAATTACGTCTCTGCCACTCCCCTTTCGTTGGCCTGAAGTGTAGTTCGGTCGGTCTTCACGTTTCAAGTCATTCTGCTCTTCTTCTCTGAACTGATAGGTAGTTTTCTAATACTTTTAAGCTTCTGTAAATAATTCATATCTTTGGATTGTACTTTTTACTTTAGTTTAATATTTTTTAAAAGAATAAATTTTATTCCAGACTGATGATGTGTCCATGTCTTGCTGGAACCCCTATTGGAATGTATAGCTGTCTGACCGTTGTCATTATATATATGTAAGTGTTACATAATAAGAATATGGAATGTTATTCCATATATATAAAAAATTAAAACTATGATTAATTAAAAAACCAGTGACCCAACAGGTCAACCAGATTGCTTGCAGGAATGTGATCAGACCAGAGACGATAAAGTATGCTAAGATGACGTATACAATAAAGTAGGCTAAGATGACGTGCCGTCACCTGTGGTCCTTCATTTGTTTTGAAAACATTAGTCCAAGCTTCCTGCTTGAGACAACTACCGCGACCTATAATTCAAACGACCTACGTGATTTGTAATTATGTCATCTGTATGTATGTTCGTATGTTCGAGCTACTGTCTGCTTCCTTTATGATTTGTAAACGAGATTGTAGTCAGATTTGAATTAGCCATCATCATTGGCAGACCTGTACAAATATCCTCTGATCTTCATCATGTAATCTCAGAGAATAGAACTATTTTTTGTACTCAGTGTTTTCTACTAGAACCTCACATCAGAAAGAGATCGAATGAAGTTATAACTATCATCATGAGTTTAACACATAGTCGTCATAACCAAAGAAGATACCGACTTCGTAAATTATCATCAAACCCCAAGACACTCCAATGAGTATGGAAGTGCATAACCAACCGACTTATCGAAAGATTATCGCAAGTCTAACATAACCTCACAGGACGCCTTATTATACAAGGCAAAGCCCATTATATATATATATATATATATATATATAATATATATATATATATATATATATATATATACATATATATATATATATATATATATATATATATATATAATATATATATATATATATATATATATATATATATATATAAGTGTGTGTGTGTGTTTGTGTATGTATGTATAGATAGATATATATATTAGATTTCATCACTCACACAGTTGTTCTCTGCATTAATTCTATTAATGCACAGAACAATTGTTTAAGTTATAATATTTAGGTTAGATCATATATATACATGTGTGTGTGCGCCCGAGTAGAAAGAGATTAAAAAGTAAATACAGCTCGACCACAAAATATATATAAAAAAAAAACACTTTAACGATCTTCACGTAAGAAGCTTAATTGGAGTTCCATCCTCGGTAAATGTGGAATTACTGCCAATGGAAAATAATCGGGAAGACTGAACCAACGTGAACTGAATTGTTGCATCAGAGTTTTATGTCCCGGGGTTTTCAGAACGAAAG
>NC_087213.1:13508497-13530997 GCF_015104395.2 Macrobrachium nipponense | reverse complement strand
GTACCGGAGGTCTTTGATTCCTTTTACGTAATGTGGAACTATGTTACCGGCATAGCTAATTACAGAGGTTGTAATTCTAGCAAAAATATCTGATTAGGTTGATTTTTCAGACATAATAATAATAATAATAATAATAATAATAATAATAATAATAAATAATAATAATAATAATAATAATAATAATAATAATAATAATAATAATCAGAGACTCAAGGCGATACTCAAGTCAAAACTCAATGCCGGAAATATGATAAAAGCCATAAACACATGGGCAATGCCAGTAATCAGATACAGCGCAGGAATAGTGGAATGGACGAAGGCACAACTCCGCAGCATAGATCAGAAAACCAGGAAACATATGACAATACACAAAGCACTACACCCAAGAGCAAATACGGACAGACTATACATAACACGAAGGAAAGGAGGGAGAGAGGACTACTAAGTACAGAGGACTGCGTCAACATCGAGAACAGAGCACTGGTGGGGAATATCTGAAAACAGTGAAGACGAGTGGGCTAAAGGAGTGCATGGGAAGAAAGGACTAATAAAAGTAGACGAAGACCCAGATATACAGAGACAGGCAAATGACAAGCAGAACAGAGGAAGGGCATAAGAAACCAATGCACGGACAATACTTGATACAGACTAAAGAACTAGCCAGCGATGACACATGGCAATGGCTACAGAGGGGAGAGCTAAAGAAGGAAACGAAGAATGGAATGATAACAGACGGCACAAGATCAGGCCCTAAGAACCAGATATGTTCAAAGAACGATAGGACGGAAATAACATCTCTCCAATATGTAGGAAGTGCAATACACAAAAATGAAACCATAAACCACATAGCAAGCGAATGCCCGCACTTGCACAGAACCAGTACAAAAAAAGAGGCATGATTCAGTGGCAAAAGCCCTCCACCGGAGCCTGTGCAACAAACATCGCTACCTTGCAATAATAAGTGGTACGAGCACCAACCTGAGGGAGTGTAGAAAACGATCAGGCAAAGATCCTACTGGGACTATGGTGTCAGAACAGATAGAGTGATACGTGCAAATGAACCAGACGTGACGCTGATTGACAAAGTCAAGAAGAAAGTATAACTCATTGATGTCGCAATACCATGGGACACCAGAGTTGGAGGAGAAAGAGAGGGAAAAAAAAAAAAAAAAAAAAAAAAAAAAAAAATAAAAAATGGATAAGTATCAAGATCTCTGAAAATAGGAATAAGAAGGATATGGGATTATTGCCAGTGGAAATTGTACCCATAATCATAGGAGCACTAGGCAACGATCCAAGATCCCTGAAAGGAATCTAGAAAAAACTAGAGGCTGAAGTAGCTCCAGACTCATGCAAGAAGAGTGTGATCCTAGAAACGGCGCACATAGTAAGAAAAGTGATGGACTCCTAAGGAGGCAGGATGCAACCCGGAGAACCCCACACTATAAACCCAATACCCACCCCCCAGATTGATAGAGGACTGTGATAGAGAAAACAAAAAAAAATAATAATGATAATAATAATAATAATAATAATAATAATAATAATAATAAAATAATAATAATAATAATAATAATAATTTCAGTCGTTAGTTAATTAAAGAGAGGAAATCTCCCTCTTTCTTCCGTGGAAAGAAGCATTCTGCAAATTACGTGGTTCGGTGAACGAAGTATTCTTTCTTCCTCATCGGCCGCACAACAAAAAAAAAATCTCTTCCTTCTTCTGTTTTCCTTTTCCTTAATGTTTATAACCTTTCATCTTTCGTAGTCTACGTTCTTCGTTCTCAGTGCTGCTCCTTTTTCATAACGCCTCCATTTAATGGATTGTTTCGATTGGACCTGGGCAAGTTCAGGACACTGGATTGTCCGTTTCATAACAACCGCACACAACCCCCCCTCCCCCCCCCCGCCCCATTTGAAAAAGGAAAATTCGCCCTGAAGTATAATCTTCTTATTAATATTATTAAAATTCTTCGGAATTAAAGACATTTGGACGTTCCTTAAGTTGTGGTCGATATATTTTTCGCTTAAAATCCTGCATAAATTCCCATCCGTAGACCTGCGCCAACTCCCGATGCGCAGGCGCAATCGTTTAATGAGTTCGTAACTCAAACAGCCGCGTTTCGTAAAAAACAAGTGAGCCTCGTAATCCAGCTCGAGGTAAACTGGATTAAAACAACAAGGTCTTGGTAATCCGGCTTCCTTGGAGGAAAAAAAAAAGAAAAAAAAAAACTTTCGTTTAGCGCGATTTTCTTTCCGAGGAAAAAACAGAAAAAAAACAGCCCTTGAAAAATGGGTAATCGCCCACATAAATCCTATTTCCAGAGGACTGGTTTGGGGGGGAGGTGGGATGCTTTATAAAAACTGAGCTTATCGTTGGAATTTAGAGTCACACTTTCAACAGAGAGAGAGAGAGAGAGAGAGAGAGAGAGAGTTAATGAAATAGCTCATTTCTTATTTCTTCCCCCGAAAGAAGGTGAAATTGCTTGTTGTTCCCAGCTCTTCTTTCCTCCTCGAAGAGAGAAAGTTAATGAATATCTCAATTTCTTTTATCTTTTTAAGAAAAAGAATCGGGAAATGTATTGTTTGCATGCATTTGCTTTGCTGCAACCTCAAAAAGAAGGAGAGAGAGAGAGAGAGAGAGAGAGAGAGAGAGAGACCTGATATATAACTTTTCTTCGTTCTCCCAACGACAACAGAGAACTGTTGTGTAAACTATCATCTTGAAGAAAAAAATTTTAAATTAGGTGACCTGATAATTTTAAACCAGCATTTTATAGAAGGTACGTTGATGATACTTTTACCCTGTTTAAACACAGTTGGCAATGTTACGAGTTTCTTGATTATATCAACACTGTTCATCCAAGCATGAAATTTACCATAGAAACTGAAAGCAACTATTCAATAGCCTTCTTGGATGTAAAAATTACTAGGAGTGAACAACGTTTTGATACTAGTGTATATCGCAAGAGTGCTTTTACTGGATTGGAAAATATTTACGTTGGTACACAGAGCAATTAGATACCGTCTGACTGGTCTGCTTTCCATAATGAAATTGAATACCTACTAAAATTTTTACAGCTAACTCTTACCCAAAGCAATTTGTTTTTAATATTATTAATAAAATGGTTTCTAATTAGGTATCTCCACCCCCTGCTAGTTTCAACATACCTAAACTTAATGTACGCATCAATTCCCATTATCCACACAGATAAACTACGCTTGAATATAATAAATATTATAAAAAAGAATTAGGTTTCCTACGACTAACCCTAATCCCTGTAAATCCAAAAAGGGTGGGTAGTCTCTTCAATTACAAGGATAAGCTGCAAGATTTATGTTGTCCAATGTAATACATAAAAATGTATAGCCAAGATGCCTTGGTACTTATATTGGCTTAACACGGAGATTGTTGCAAGTCCGTCATTATAGTCACATAGGACTCAGCTATAGGACGGGATCTAGGATATCGAATCCCGAACTCTCGAGTATTCGAACGCATGCCTCAAAGTGTAAGATTCCTATGGAAAAAGCACATTTTTCTATCCTTACCTCAACAACCCAAGCATCCTTTCTAACACTTGAGTCACTTTACATCAAACACCTATCACCTAATTTAAACAATTACGTCTCTGCCACTCCGCTTTCGTTGGCCTGAAGTGTAGTTCGGTCGGTCCTCACGTTTCTAGTCATTCTGCTCTTCTTCTCTGAACTGATGGTAGTTTTCTAATACTTGTAAGCTTTTGTAAATAATTCATATTTTTGGATTGTATTTTTTACTTTAGTTTAATGTTTTTTAAAAGAATAAATTTTATTCCAGGCTGATGATGTGTCAATGTCTTGGGGCACAAAACGTCTCTTAATAAATTGATCATGTGAGCTGTTGTCTTGCTGGAACCCCTGTTGGAATGTATAGCTATCTGCCTTGTTGTCATTTTATATATATATATATATATATATATATATATATATATATATATATATATATATATATATTCATATATATATATGTGTGTGTGTGTGTACTATATATATACTATATATATATATATATATATATATATATATATATATATATATATATATAGGTGTGTGTGTTTGTGTATGTATGTATATAGATATATATATATTATATTTCATCATTTACACAGTTGTTCTCTGCATTAATTCTATTAATGCACAGAACAATTGTTCAAGTTATAATATTTAGGTTAGATCATATATATACATGAGTGTGTGTGTGCGCGAGTAGAAAGAGATTAAACAGTAAATACAGCTCGACCACAAAATATATATATAAAAAAAAAAGCGTTAACGATCTTCACGTAAGAAGCTTAATTGGAGTTCCATCCTCGGTAAATGTGGAATTACTGCCAATGGAAAATAATCGGGAAGACTGAACCAGCGTGAACTGAATTGTTGCATCAGAGTTTTTAGTCTCGGGGTTTTCAGAACAAAAGAAGTACCTCCCTTTTTATTTCGTGCTGCAGAAATCGAAGACCATTTTCCAAGAGGTTTTTATCAGTAGGTCATTTTTCCTCCAGAATCTTGTTTTCTTTTTTTCCATGATTCTTTACTGTCAAAGATGATGAAAGGTGTGCTCCCAAGTCGTAATCATTTTCGTCCAGAAAATTCATTCGTTATTTGGATCAGGGGAAGTTGATTTGAGAGTACGGCAGTCTTTTAAAAGAGGTTGTGATGTAAGCTTCAGAAAGTAATTTTTCCACTAGCTGGTGACGAAGCTCTTATCAATTTTAATTCCGCTTTGGTGTCAGTTATTCCAGAAGTATAGAGAACTGGATATTAAATGATATTTGTGGCTTAATGTTTGTGAATATATATATATATATATATATATATATATATATATATATATATATATATATATATATATATATATATATATGCGTGTGTGTGTGTGTGTGAGTGAGTGTGATACACTATATTTATTTATGTAATATACATACAAACATACACTACATATATATATATATATATATATATATAATATATATATAGATATATATACTATACATATATGTATGTGTAATCCTTCACTACCTTTAAGGACTAAAGAAACGTATAGTTCTCTGAAAAGAGGAGAGTTGATAGCAGCAATTTCAGAAAACATAGGGCAAAAAAAAAATATATGAATTATTCAGATAGGACAGTTTCATTAACGCCACACCGAAGTCGATAAATCCCAGGCGACGATGAAGACTTCCATTTATTTTGTGTTTCTGTGGAATGAAGAACCAGTAGCAGCGTTCATTATGCTCCCCCTTATGACTTGTTAAAGACTAAGTCTTCAGTGCATACCTCAGTAAACCATTAGGGTTCCTTTGCCCCGGTGTTAGAGAGCTGAATAATCGTATCGCGAGCAAGAAGTCATTTTTTCTTTTATCTTGTGTAACTCTGGGATCCTCTTCCAGATTCCCTGAGTCACGTGTCGAGTCTGTCTGCCCGCAAGTGTTGCATCGCCGCAATTTCGAAACCAGCTTTATTAGTGACTTTCATTTCACGCCAGCTATCATTCACTTGAGAGATGTTATTAGTCCATGTGGGGACCAGTTGCATTTACTTAAACCTTAGCTGTTAAGCAGCCTCTTGTAAATAAATAGTTGTAAAGTACTTAGCTGAGTTTCTGGCGACCTTTCCTCTAGAGTAAATTATCACTATAAATCCTTTTACGGTAAGTTCAGGTAAATTTCCTTTATTTTCCCTCAACTATTTCTGTTTACGTATCGGAGCCTCTGTCAAGGCCAGGCCCATACGTAACAATATATAAATTATATATATATATATATATATATATATATATATATATATATATATATATATATATATATATATATATATATATAGGTGTGTGTGTTTGTGTATGTATGTATATAGATATATATATATTAGATTTCATCACTTACACAGTTGTTCTCTGCATTAATTCTATTAATGCACAGAACAATTGTTTAAGTTATAATATTTAGGTTAGATCATCTATATACATGTGTGTGTGTGTGCGCGCGTAGAAAGAGATTAAAAAGTAAATACAGCTCGACCACAAAATATATATATAAAAAAAAAAAGCGTTAACGATCTTCACGTAAGAAGCTTAATTGGAGTTCCATCCTCGGTAAATGTGGAATTACTGCCAATAGAAAATAATCGCGAAGACTGAACCAACGTGAACTGAATTGTTGCATCAGAGTTTTAAGTCCCGCGGTTTTCAGAACGAAAGAAGTAGGGGAGACCGGAGCTAGTTGGCTACAGGGGTAAGTTGGCACACTCAAAATAACTTTAAAGTTTACTAATAGATGACTCTAATACATATACTGTGTAATTGCCACGTGGTTCCCCAATTACCAGCAAAATTCTATAGAGATAGAACTTAGGAGTTCGAATGTATGAGACAAATTTTGATTTTGATGGTAGTAAGTAAATATTTTTATTTTTCTGTTATTTGCTATAACATTATACATTCATAAAGATTATTTTTCAATTATAGCATAGTTTTCCGTATGGTTTAAAGATTCTATACCATTAGAATTAATAATTCAAGGCTTCTTGGTGTGGACTGGTAAGCGTTTTTGTACCAAATGGTAGGGATGGGGCAAGTTGGCTCAAAATAAATGGGGCAAGTTGGCACACGTTATATGATAACAATAGTAAGCCTATTTATTTATATAATTTATGTTTCGTTTCTGGATTTTTGGAAGGATAATGAGATTAGAGTCCTGTCATTTCCTCCACATTGCTCTCACAAGTTGCAGCCCCTGGATTTTAGTGTTTATAGACCTGTGAAGAAATCCAGGATCAAGTATGCCCATCTGTGACATTCATGGTAAAGTTTCCTCGGTTTACCTCTAGCTGTCACTTATTCTAAGGTTTTCAATGGGTTTAGGATTGATGGAATTTCAACTTTGAATTACAGACAATTTCAAGATTTTGATTTTACGGGTGGGTGGTTGTGTAACAAATTGAGAGATGTCCGAAAAGACACATGGGCTTCAGATACAGAGTTTAAGAACTGTTACTCCTGTTGATTCAGAAGAAAGCTCAGCTGAAGAGAGCCTGTGTTTGGTAACCCAGGAGAGGTTGTGGTCCAGTGCAGGGCATGTAACATGTGGCATCATGAAGACTACTGACGACGATTTATTTGACACCTGCAACAATTACAACTAGATGATGATCTGAAGTAATACTAATGCCTCATATTTTGTATTTAGGAAATACAGAGGGTGTTTTTGCTATTTAATTTAAATGCAATGTAGTAATTCTTTTAATTATCAATGTGCCAACTTACCCCATAATGTGTGCCAACTTACCCCGCATAGGGGCAAGTTGGCACGAAAAAGTTATTTTTTTCTAAAACTTATTGTTACCTTATGTTTAAAGCAAAAAACAATGATTTTGCTAATGATAAAGACGAATGTTAATATTTTTCAATGGTGGTAAGAATCTTGCAAAAATGTTTGTTTTATATTCGCAATAAGCAAAATTGTAAAAGGTGTGCCAACTAGCCCCGGTCTCCCCTACCTACCTTTTTATTTCATGCCGCAGAAATCGACGAACATTTTTCAAGGGGTTTTTATCAGTAGGTAATATTTCCTCCAGAAACTTATTTTTTTTCATGATTCTTTACTGTCAAAGATGATGAAAGGTGTGCTCCCACGTCGTAATCATTTCTCCAGAAAATGCATTCGTTAGTTGGATCAGGAGAGTTGATTTGAGAGTACAGCAGTCTTTTAAAAGAGGTTTGTGATGTAAGCTTCAGAAAGTAATTTTTCCACTGGCTGGTGACGAAGCTCTTATCAATTTTAATTCCGCTTTGGTGTCAGTTATTCCAGAAGTATAGTGAACTGGATAGTAAATGATATTTTTGGCTTAATGTTTGTGAATATATATATATATATATATATATATATATATATATATATATATATATATATATATATATATATATTTGTATATATAATATATATGTGTGTGTAGTGTGTGGGTGTGTATACACTATATATATATATATAATTATAATATATATATATACATATATGTATGTGTAATCTTCACTACCTTTAAGGACTAAAGAAAACATAGAGAATCTCCGAAAGGAGGAGAGTTGATAGCAGCAATTTCAGAAACATCTAGCAAAAAAAAAAATATGAATTATTCAGATAGGACAGTTTCATTACGCCACCAACCGAAGTCGATAAATCCCAGGCGACGACGATCCGTATTCCTGGAATATCATTGGATTTTAAAAACCTATTGTGGTTCTACGGTATAAAATGAGTAAGCTCGATGATGGAACACTATATTAATAAGTGATGCATAAATGGACAAGGAAACTTACAAGAAAATAAAAATGCTCAGGTGAGTGAACAGGAAGGAAAAGGAAATTAAATTATTAATAAAAGGACGAGAAGTCTTTTAAAGAAAATAAAGAAAAAACTGAATGCCCTTCTTCCACGGACGTTTTCAGCGCCAGAAAGCAAAAGCCGTTGACGAGTTCATTAAAACCTGTTGCATAGTTTATTGCAACTGGATTGTACTGAATGTGATGGCTGCGTTCTCTTGGGGCGGGGGGTTTGGGGGGAGAAGAAGGGCGCTTCAAAAACGCATTTCACTTCTTTCGTCATCTGGGGAGAAAAAGTGCGACCGATTTGGAATTTGTAATGAATTTCCAAAGGTTAGAAGTTTCCTGTCGTTTCTTGACATTTCAGTTCGTGGTGTTGTATCAATTATTATTCACTCAGCTGCAGCTTCCTTATTTTCTGTTCGACATTTTCCATTCCTTTGTACTCACACCGCTTCGAAGTATACGAAGAAAGCAAAATAACATGTAAAAAAACTTTTAAAATACTTTACTTATAGATTTATTATGAAATCTGTAGCGGAGACCGGGGCTAGTTGGCACACTTTTTACAATTTTAGTTATTGCGAATATAAAACAAACATTTTTTGCAATATTCTTACCATCATTGAAAAAATATTAACATTCGTCTTTATCATAGAGGAAAATATTTGTTGTTTGCTTACAACATAAGGTAACAATAAGCTTTAGGAAAAAATAACTTTTTCGTGCCAACTTGCCCCACGGGGTAAGTTGGCACATTAATAATTAAAAGAAAATTATTACATCGCATGTAAATCGAATAGCAAAAATACCTCCTGATTTTCCAAAATACAAAATATAAGGCATTAATATTACTTCAGATCATCATCTAGTTTTAATTGTGGTAGGTGTCAAATAAATCTTCATCAGTAGTTTTCATGCTCCCACATGTGACATGCCCTTCACTGGACCCACACCTCTCCTGGCTTACCAAACACAGGTTCTCTTCAGCTGAGCTTTCTTCTGAATCAACAGGAGCAGTTCTTAAACTCTGTATCAGGCTTATGACTGATCTGAAGCCCATGTGTCTTTTCGAACATCTCACGATCTGTTACATACGCACCCGTAAAATCAAAATCTTGAAATAGTCTGTATTCAAAGGAAATTCCTGCAACCCTAAACCCATTGAAAACATCAGAATAAGTGACAGCTAGAGGTAAAGCCGAGGAAACATCACCAGGAATGTCAAAGTTGGCATACTTGATCCTGGATTACAATTCATCCACGAATAACATGCCCTGTTAACACATTTCTTCAGAGGTCTATAAACACTAAAATCCAGGGGCTGCAACTTGTGAGAGCAATTTGGAGGACATGATAGGGCACTAAACTCATTATCCTTCCAAAAATCCAGGAACAAAACGCAAATTATATAAATAAATAGGCTTACTATTGTTATCAAACAACGTGAGGCAAGTCTGCACATGTGCCAACTTGCCCCACTTGTTTTGAGCCAACTTGGCCCATCCCTACCATTTCGTATAAAAACACTTACTAGTCCATACCAAGAAGCCTAGAATTATTAATTTTAATGGTATAGAATCTTTAAACCAAAAGAAAAAACTATGTATAACTGAAAATAATCTTTTATGAAATGCATAGATGTTACAGCAATAATAGAAAGATAAAAAAATTTACTTACTACCATCAAAATCAAAATTTGTCTCATAAATTCGAGCTCCTGAGTTCTATCTCTATAGAATTTTGCTGGTAACTGAGGAACCATGTGGCAATTACACAGTATATGTATTAGAGTCATCTATTGGTAAACTTTAAAGTTATTTTGAGTGTGCCAACTTTTCTGTAATAAAAAAGTTTTAAAATTCTGCACTTTTAGATTTATTATGAAGTCTGCCCAAAAATACTTTTCTGCAATAAAAAAAAAACTATTGAGATGCCTATTTGTCTGTCCGTCCGCCCTCAGGTCTTAAAAACTACCAAGGCCAGAGGGCTGCAAATTGGTCGTGCGCCTGGCACCGCTATAGGGGCCACACCACAGACCACCACGTGACCGTGGATGAGAGTTTCATGGCTGAAAGTTTCATACAGCATTATACACTGTACAGAAAAAACTTCTTTTTTTTTTTTTTTTTTTTTACTCGTTTCATTCAATTCCCAAAATGGGATTTATGGCCTTCACGGAATACCATTCTGGAATATGAGGAATCGACAGTTTAAGAGTTCATTGTGTGATAGATAGAACCCATGTATCTCTCTCTCTCTCTCTCTCTCTCTCTCTCTCTCTCCTACTTATGAGGAATCTCATCTTCTCTTTACGAAAACATGCGACTACTTCCTCGTGGACAAAGCAACAGCAATGTTGCATTGCTATCAGTAAACTCGTGTTTATCTAAAGAGATCATTGCAACAATTCCAGCCACAGAATTCAACCCTTCTCCAAAATTATTGACGCATTTCTCCGTAACCGTCTCACCACCTTTCCCGCATCTTCAACGCAAAATATGAAACAAAATATTGATGTTCAGGGCAGCTATGAGTTAATTCAAGCAGGGGAGGCTCTCCAATTCGTGAGACCGTCTTCTTCCGGTTCCATTTCAGTAGGGAATTTACCCCTGTGGGTATGTGGTTCCCGTTCTCAGAATTTAGTGCGTGCTATTTTTTTTTTTTTTTTTTTTTTTGCGAGGTTTCACGTTATCACGCTGCACAGTCCCGGATGTCTTTGATTCCCTTCCTTTTACGTAACGTGGAACTATGTAACCAGCATAGCTAATTACAGAGGTTGGTAATTCTAGCAAAAATCTCTGATTAGGTTGATTTTTCAGACATAATAATAATAACAATAATAATAATAATAATAATAATAATAATAATGATAATAATAATAATAATAATAATAAAAATAATTTCAGTCGTTAGTTAATTAAAGAGAGGGAATCTCCCTCTTCTTCTGTGGAAAGAAGGATTCTGCAAATTACGTGGTTCCGTGAACACTCTTTTTTCCCTCCACCCCAACCCTCCCCCCCAAGCTTTGGAAAATTTCTTCCGCCTTCTGTTTTCCTTAATGTTTACAACCTTTTATCTTTCATAGTGTAAGTTCATCGTTGTTCAGTGATGCTCCTTTTTTACAACGCCCCCATTTAGAATTGTTTCGATTGGACCTGGGCAAGTTCCTGACACTGGATTGTCCGTTTCATAACAACCGCACCCCCCCCCCCCCACCCCCCCCCCCCCCATTCTTTGAAAAAAGGAATTTCGTCCTGTAGTATAATTCTTATTATTATTATTATTGAAATTCTTCGGAATCAAAGATATTTGGACGTTCCTTAAGTTGTGGTCAATATGTTTTCCGCTTAAAATCCTGCATAAATTCCCCTCCGTGTTCCTGCGACAACTCCCGATGCGCAGGCGCAATCGTTTAATGAGTTCGTAACTCAAACAGCCGCGTTTCGTATAAAACAAGTGAGCCTCGTAATCCAGCTCGAGGTAAACTGGCTTAAAACAACAAGGTCTTGGTAATCCGGCTTCCTTGGAGAAAAAAAAAAAAAAAAAATCGCTAGGCGCGATTTTCTTTCCGAGGAAAAAAGAAAAAAAAACAGCCCTTGAAAAATGGATAATCGCCCACATAAATCCTATTTCCAAAGGACTGGTTCGGGGGGGAGGTGGGATGTTTTATAAAAACCGAGCTTATCGTCGGAATTTAGAGTCCCACTTTCAACAGAGAGAGAGAGAGAGAGAGAGAGAGAGAGAGAGAGAGAGAGAGAGAGAGAGAGAGAGAGAGAGTTAATGAAATAGCTCATTTCTTATTTCTTCCCCCGAAAGAAGGTGAAATTGCTTGTTGTTCCCAGCTCTTCTTTCCTCCTCCGAAGAGAGAAAGTTAATGAATATCTCAATTTCTTTTATCTTTTAAGAAAAAGAATCAGAAATTTATTGCTTGCATTTCTTTGCTGCCTCAAAAATAGGAGGAGAGAGAGAGAGAGAGAGAGAGAGAGAGAGAGAGAGAGGCCTGATATATAACTTTTCTTCGTTCTCCCAACGAAAACAGAGAACTGATGTGTAAACTACTTTGCCGTCGCTCTGAAGCGATAAGGAGAGAGAGAGAGAGAGAGAGACGGGGGGAGGGGAGAAACTGACAGGTAGACAGACAGACTATCAGAGAACCAGACAAGGTAGTCAGAGTGCCACAGACAGATAGAGGGAAAGGGGAAATGACGAGAAGAACTCGGCTTAAAACATTTGAGAGAAAGAGAAGAGATTCTAATTCGCTTGTCTTTTGTCAGAGAGAGAGAGAGAGAGAGAGGAGAGAGAGAGAGAGAGAGAGAGAGGAAAAGTATTAGAGATATGTATAAAAAAAGAGGTAAATTGGTAAACATTGCCAGTCAGGTATATAAAACTCCTTTTTCCTCTATTCGAAGTTGGTTCGAGATTGACGTCATCACCAGTAAAATAATCTGAGTAATTAAATCCGACTGGAAAAAATATAACGAAGTATTAATATTGGCCTTTGGGCTATTTGTTAAATAACTATTAATATTTATAGGAATGTTAGAGTTAATAAAATCATACCCATTATAAGGGCTTATTGAGGGTTTATTGTTCGGTATTGATTCATGATATGCATTTCAAAATATTTGGAACAACCGAAGCGCCTGCACCGCCGCCCCCCCCCCCCCCCTCCATCCTACCCAGAATTGGAGATGTCTTTGATCCCTGGCATGATTGCATACCAAATAACTTCCTAAGGTTACAGTACACCATGATTAATATCCAAACCGAACAGGCTTTCCTATATTATATATATGTTTATATATAGTATATGTATATATATTATATATGCTAACACAACAATGTTTATAACATGGCATCATTCCCATCAACCAACATTTTATTTGTTGCCAATGTATTCTTTGAACTTGATCCCATTCAAATCTAGGTACTTTCTCACTTTTCCAAATCATCAAGTTGACCGTTCTTGTGTGTTGACAGGTATCAGTGAATCACTAAAAATCTCTCTCCGCAGTTCGGTCGGTCCTCACGTTTCTAGTCATTCTGCTCTTCTTCTCTGAACTGATGGCAGTTTTCTAATACTTGTAAGCTTCTGTAAATAATTCATATCTTTGGATTGTACTTTTTACTTTAGTTCAATGTTTTTTAAAAGAATAAATTTTATTTCAGACTGATGATGTGGCAATGTCTTGGGGCACGAAACGTCTCTTAATAAATTGATCATGTGAGCTGTTGTCTTGCTGGAACCCCTGTTGGAATGTATAGCTGTCTGCCTGTTTGTCCATTATAGATATATATATATAATATATATATTAATATAATATATATATTATATATATATATATATATATATATATGTATATAATATATACTATATATATAATATATATATATATTATAGTATAATATAACTTATTATTATATATATATAGTATAAATATATATATATATATAAAAGTGTGTGTGTGTGTGTTTGTGTATGTATATATATAGATATATATATATTAGATTTCATCACTCACACAGTTGTTCTCTGCATTAATTCTATTGATACACAGAACAATTGTTTAAGTTATAAGATTTAGGTTAGATCATATATATACATGTGTGTGTGTGTGCGCGTGCGTAGAAAGAGTTTAAAAAGTAAATACAGCTCGACCACAAAATATATATATATAAAAAAAAAGGCGTTAATGATCTTCACGTAAGAAGCTTAATTGGAGTTCCATCCTCGGTAAATGTGGAATTACTGCCAATGGAAAATAATCGGGAAGACTGAACCATCGTGGACTGAATTGTTGCATCAGAGTTTTAAGTCTCGGGGTTTTCAGAACGAAAGAAGTAGGGGAGACCGGGGCTGGTTGGCTACAGGGGTAATTTGGCACACTCAAAATAACTTTAAAGTTTATGAATAGATGACTCTAATCCATATACTGTGTAATTGCCACGTGGTTCCTCAATTACCAGCAAAATTCTATAGAGATAGAACTTAGGTGCTCGAATGTATGAGACAAATTTTGATTTTGATGATAGTAAGTAAATATTTTTATCTTTCTGTTATTTGCTATAACATCTATACATTCATAAAGATTATTTTTCGATTATAGCATAGTTTTCCGTATGGTTTAAAGATGCTACCATTAGAATTAATAATTCAAGGCTTCTTGGTGTGGACTGGTAAGCGTTTTTGTACCAAATGGTAGGGATGGGGCAAGTTGGCACACGTTATATGATAACAATAGTAAGCCTATTTATTTATATAATTTACGTATTGTTTCTGGATTTTTGGAAGGGATAATGAGATTAGAGTCCTGTCATTTCCTCCACATTGCTCTCACAAGTTGCAGCCCCTGGATTTTAGTGTTTATAGACCTCTGAAGAAATCCAGGATCAAGTATGCCCATCTGTGACATTCAAGGTGAAGTTTCTTCGGTTTACCTCTAGCTGTCACTTATTCTGAGGTTTTCAATGGGTTTAGGATTGATGGAATTTCAACTCTGAATTACAGACTATTTCAAGATTTTGATTTTACGGGTGGGTAACAAATTGAGAGATGTCCGAAAAGACACATGGGCTTCAGATCAGTCATCAGCGTGATTCAGAGTTTAAGAACTGTTACTCCTGTTGATTCAGAAGAAAGCTCAGCTGAAGAGAGCCTGTGTTTGGTAAGCCAGGAGAGGTGTGGGTCCAGTGCAGGGCATGTAACATGTGGCATCATGAACACTGCTGACGACGATTTATTTGACACCTGCCACAATTACAACTAGATGATGATCTGCAGTAATACTAATGCCTTATATTTTGTATTTTGGAAATTCAGAGGGTGTTTTTGCTATTTAATTTAAATGCAATGTAGTAATTCTCTTTTAATTATCAATGTGCCAACTTACCCTGCATACGGGGCAAGTTGGCACGAAAAAGTTATTTTTTTCTAAAACTTATTGTTACCTTATGTTTAAAGCAAACAACAATTATTTTGCTAATGATAAAGCCGAATGTTAATATTTTTCAATGGTGGTAAGAATTTTGCAAAAATGTTGTTTTATATTCGCAATAAGCAAAATTGTAAAAAGTCTGCCAACTAGCCCCGGTCTCCCCTACCTACCTTTTTATTTCATGCTGCAGAAATCGACGAACATTTTTCAAGAGGTTTTTATCAGTAGGTCATTTTTCTTCCAGAAACTTTTTTTTTTTTCATGATTCTTTAGTGTCAAAGATGATGAAAGGTGTGCTCCCACGTCGTAATCATTTCTCCAGAAAATTCATTCGTTATTTGGATCAGGGGAGTTGATTTGAGAGTACGGCAGTCTTTTAAAAGAGGTATGTGATGTAAGCTTCAGAAAGTCATTTTTATGATATTTAATATCAGCTCACACATGATGGCTCAGTGGTCAAAAGTCACTTTACATCGTTGTTTCTAAACCAGATAGCTCTTATCAATTTTAATTCCGCTTTGGTGTCAGTTATTCTAGAGGTATAGTGAACTGTATATTAAATGATATTTGTGGCTTAATGTTTGTGAATATATATATATATATATATATATATATATTATATATATATATATATATATGTGTGTGTGTGTGTGTGTGTGTGTGTGTGTGTGTGTGTGTGTGTGTATAGTATGTGTAATCCTTCACTGCCTTAAGGACTAAAGAAACATAGAGATCTCCGGAAGGAGGAGAGTTGATAGCAGCAATTTCAGAAAACATCAGGCAAAAAAAAAAATATGAATTATTCAGATAGGACAGTTTCAAAGTCGATAAATCCCAGGCGACGATGAGGACTTCCATTTATTTTGGTTTTTCTGTGAAATGAAGAACCAGTAGCAGCGTTCATTCCTCGGCAACGTCCAGAATCTTTGCGCTTTAAAAACTGTGCTCAGAATTAATTGAGTTTCAGAGAGAGAAGCGAAAACCCGAATGTTGAGTGTTGTAGGCTTTGTCAAGATTAAATTAGGTTTTTGTGGCATTCGTCTGCCACAAAAGAGCAGTACTACTTACTCCGCGTCACATAGGGATCCGTATTCTTGGAATATCATTGGATTTAAAAAACCTATTGTGGTTCTACGGTATAAAATGAGTAAGCTTGATGATGGAACACTGTATTAAGTGATGCATAAATGAACAAGGAAACTTAGAAGAAAAGAAAAATGCTCAGGTGAGTGAACAGAAGGAAAAGGAAATTAAGTTATTAATAAAAGGACAAGAAATTTTTTAAAGAAGATAAAGAAAAAAACTAAATGCCCTTCTTCACGGACGTTTTCAGCGCCAGAAAAGCAAAAAGCCGTTGACGAGTTCATTAAAACCTGTTGCATAGTTTATTGCAGCCGGATTGTACTGAATGTGATGTGGCTGCGTTCTCTTGGGGTGGGGGGTGGGGGGGGGGGGGGGGGGGGGGAAGAAGAAGGGCGCTTCAAAACGCATTTCCACTTCTTTCGTCATCTGGGAGAAAAAGTGCGACCGATTTGGAATTTGTAATGAATTTCCAAAGGTTAGAAGTTTCCTGTCGTTTCTTGACATTTCAGTTCGTGGTGTTGTGTCAATTATTATTTACTCAGCTGAAGTTTCCTTATTTTCTGTTCGATATTTTTCATTCCTTTGTACTCACACCGCTCCGAAGTATACGAAGGAGGGAAAATAACATGTAATAAAAAACTTTTAAAATTCTGTACTTATAGATTTGTTATGAAGTCTGTATATTTTTATTTTTCTGTAAAATAACTATTGAGATGCCTATTTGTCAGTCCGTCCGCCCTCGGTCTTAAAAACTACCAAGGCCAGAGAGCTGCAGAGTGGTCGTGCGACTGGCACCGCTGTAGGAGCCATACCACAGGCCACCACGTGACCGTGGCTGAAAGTTTCATGGGCCGAGGGTGAGAATTTCAGGGGCCATGGCTGAAAGTTTCATACAGCATTATACACTGTACAGAAAAAACTTTTTTTTTTTTTTTACTCGTTACATTCAATTCACAAAATGGGATTTAAGGCCTTCACGGGAAAACCATTCTGGAATATGAGGAATCGACAGTTTAAGAGTTTATTGTGTGACAGATATGTCTTTTTTTTTCTTTTCCTCTCTCTCTCTCTCTCTCTCTCTCTCTCTCCTAATTGAGGAATCTCATCTCCACGAAAACATGCGACTACTTCCTCATAGACAAAGCAACAGCAATGTTGCATTGCTGTCAGTAAACTCGTGTTTATCTAAAGAGATCAGTGCAACAATTCCAGCCACAGAATTAAAGACTTCTCCAAAAATATTGACGCATTTCTCCGTAACGTCTCACCACCTTTCCCGAGTCTTCAACGCAATATGAAACAAAGTATTGATGTCCAGGGCAGCTATGAGTTAATTCAAGCAGGGGAGGCTCTCCAATTCGTGAGACCGTCTTCTTCAGGTTCCATTTCAGTAGGGAATTTACCCCTGGGGTATGTGGTTCCCGCTCTCAGAATTTAGTGCGTGCTACTCCCTTTTTTTTTTTTTTTTTGCGAGGTTTCACGTTATCACGCTGCACAGCACCGGAGGTCTTTGATTCCTTTTACGTAATGTGGAACTATGTTACCGGCATAGCTAATTACAGAGGTTGTAATTCTACCAAAAATCTCTGATTAGGTTGATTTTTCAGAAATAATAATAATAATAAAACTTCCGCCTTCTGTTTTCCTTAATGTTTATAACCTTTTATCTTTCATAGTCTAAGTTCTTCGTTGTTCAGTGCTGCTCCTTTTTCATAACGGCCCCATTTAATGAATTGTTTCGATTGGACCTGGGCAAGTTCAGGACACTGGATTGTCCGTTTCATAACAACCGCACCCCCCCCCCTCCCCCCCCTCCCCCCCCAACGTCCACACCCAATTTGAAAAAGGAAATTCGTCCTGTAATATAATTATTATTATTATTATTATTATTATTATTGAAATTCTTCGGAATTAAAGACATTTGGACGTTCCTTAAGTTGTGGTCAATATATTTTTCGCTTAAAATCCTGCATAAATTCCCGTCCGTAGACCTGCGCCAACTCCCAATGCGCATACGCAATCGTTTAATGAGTTCGTAACTCAAACAGCCGCGTTTCGTATAAAACAAGTGAGCCTCGTAATCCAGCTCGAGGTAAACTGGCTTAAAACAACAAAGTCTTGGTAATCCGGCTTCCTTGGAGAAAAAAAAGAAAAAAAAAACTTTCGCTAGGCGCGATTTTCTTTCCGGGGAAAAAAAAGAAAAAAAACAGCCCTTGAAAAATAGATAATCGCCCACATAAATCCTATTTCCAAAGGACTGGTTCGGGGGAGGGGGGAGGGGGGATGCTCTATAAAAACCGAGCTTATCGTCGGAATTTAGAGTCACACTTTCCACAGAGAGAGAGAGAGAGAGAGAGAGAGAGAGTTAATGAAATAGCTCATTTCTTACTTCTTCCCCCGAAAGAAGGTTAAATTGCTTGTTGTTCCCAGCTCTTCTTTCCTCCTCCGAAGAGAGAAAGTTAATGAATATCTCAATTTCTTTTATCTTTTAAGAAAAAGAATCAGAAATGTATTGCATGCATTTCTTTGCTGCCTCAAAAAGGGGGACGGAGAGAGAGAGAGAGAGAGAGAGGCCTGATATATAAATATTCTTCGTTCTCCCAATGAAACAGAGAACTGTTGTGTAAACTATCTTCTTGAAGAAAATTTTTTTTAAATAGTTGACCTGATAATTTTAAACCAGCGTTTTATAGAAGGTACATTGATGATACTTTTACCCTGTTTAAACACAGTTGGCAATGTTACGAGTTTCTTGATTATATCAACACTGTTCATCCAAACGTGAAATTTAACATAGAAACTAAAAACAACCACTCAATAGCCTTCTTGGATGTAAAATTTACTAGGAGTGAACAACGTTTTGATACTAGTGTATATCGCAAAAGTGCTTTTACTGGATTGGGAAATATTTTTTACAGTTCGTGTTTTTATGCTTTTTATGGCTTAAAGCTAACTATGTCATTACGTTGGTACACAGAGCAATTAAATACCGTCTGACTGGTCTGCTTTCCATAATGAAATTGAATACCTGATAAAAAATTTTACAGCTAACTTTAACCCAAAGCAATTTGTTCTTAATATTATTAATAAAATGGTTTCTAATTAGGTATCTCCACCCCCTGCAACTTTCAACGTACCTAAACTTATAATGCACGCATCAATTCCCTTTATCCACACAGATAAACTACGCTTGAATATAAAAAATATTATAGAAAAAGAATTAGGTTTCCTAAGACTAACCCTAATCCTTGTAAATCCAAAAAGGATAGGTAGTCTCTTCAATTACAAGGATAAGCTGCAAGATTTTATGTTGTCGAATGTAATACATAAATATGTATGCCCAAGAATCCTTGGTAGTTATATTGGCTCAACACGGAGATTGTAGCAAGTCCGTTATTATAGTCATATGGGACACAGCTATAGGACGGGATCTAGGACATCGAATCCCGAACTCTCGAGTATTCAAACGCATGCCTCAGAGTGTAAGATTCCTATGGAAAAAGCACATTTTTCTATCCTTACCTCAACAACCCAAGCATCCTTTCTAACAACACTTGAGTCACTTTACATCAAACACCTATCACCTAATTTAAACAATTACGTCTCGCCACTTCACCCTTGCCACTGCCCCCACTTCCCCTCGTTGGCCTGAAGTGTAGTTCGGTCGGTCTTCACGTTTCAAGTCATTCTGCTCTTCTTCTCTGAACTGATAGGTAGTTTTCTAATACTTTTAAGCTTCTGTAAATAATTCATATCTTTGGATTGTACTTTTTACTTTAGTTTAATATTTTTTAAAAGAATAAACAATTTTTATTTCCCAAGACTGATGATGTGTCCATGTCTTGCTGGAACCCCTATTGGAATGTATAGCTGTCTGACCGTTTGTCATTATATATATGTAAGTGTTACATAATAAGATATGGAACTGTATTCCATATATATAAAAAATTAAAAACTATGATTAATTACAAAACCATGACCCAACGGAAGGTCAACCAGATTGCTTGCAGGAATGTGATCAGACCAGAGACGATAAAGTATGCTAAGATGACGTATGACAATAAAAGTAGGCTAAGATGACGTGCCGTCACCTGTGGTCCTTCATTTGTTTTGAAAACATTAGTCCAAGCTTCCTGCTTGAGACAACTACCGCGACCTATAATTCAAACGACCTACGTGATTTGTAATCTATGTCATCTGTATGTATGTTCGTATGTTCGAGCTACTGTCTGCTTCCTTTATGATTTGTAAACGAGATTGTAGTCAGATTTGAATTAGCCATCATCATTGGCAGACCTGTACAAATATCCTCTGATCTTCATCATGTAATCTCAGAGAATAGAACTATTTTTTGTACTCAGTGTTTTTTGTCTACTAACCAACTCACATCAGAAAGAGATCGAATGAAGTTATAACTATCATCATGAGTTTAACACATAGTCGTCATAACCAAAGAAGATACCGACTTCGTAAATTATCATCAAACCCCAAGAACACTCCAATGAGTATGGAAGTGCATAACCACCGACTTATCGTAAGATTATCGCAAGTCTAACATAACCTCACAGGACGCCTTATTATTTATACAAGGCAACAGCCCTTATATATATATATATATATATATATAATAATATATATATATATATATATATATATATATATATACATATATATATATATATATATATATATATATATACTAAATATATATATATATATATATATATATATATATAATATATAAATATATATATGTATATATATATATATATATATATATATATTATATATAATATATAAGTGTGTGTGTGTGTTTGTGTATGTATGTATATAGATATATATATTAGATTTCATCACTCACACAGTTGTTCTCTGCATTAATTCTATTAATGCACAGAACAATTGTTTAAGTTATAATATTTAGGTTAGATCATATATATACATGTGTGTGTGCGCCCGAGTAGAAAGAGATTAAAAAGTAAATACAGCTCGACCACAAAATATATAAAAAAAAAAACACTTTAACGATCTTCACGTAAGAAGCTTAATTGGAGTTCCATCCTCGGTAAATGTGGAATTACTGCCAATGGAAAATAATCGGGAAGACTGAACCAACGTGAACTGAATTGTTGCATCAGAGTTTTATGTCCCGGGGTTTTCAGAACGAAAGAGGTAGGGGAGACCGGGGCTAGTTGGCTACAGGGGTAAGTTGGCACACTCAAAATAACTTTAAAGTTTACCAATAGATGACTCTAATACATATACTGTGTAATTGCCACGTGGTTCTTCAATTACCAGCAAAATTCTATAGAGATAGAACTTACGTGCTCGAATGTATGAGAGAAATTTTGATTTTGATGGTAGTAAGTAAATATTTTTATCTTTCTGTTATTTTCTATAACATCAATACATTCATAAAGATTATTTTTCAATTATAGCATACTTTTCCGTATGGTTTAAAGATTCTACCATTAGAATTAATCATTCAAGGCTTCTTGGTGTGGACTGGTAAGCGTTTTTGTACCCAATGGTAGGGATGGGGCAAGTTGGCACACGTTATATGATAACAATATTTAGCCTATTTATTTATATAATTTACGTTTTGTTTCTGGATTTTTGGAAGGATAATGAGATTAGAATCCTCTCATTTCCTCCACATTGCTCTCACAAGTTGCAGCCCCTGGATTTTAGTGTTTATAGACATCTGAAAAAATCCAGGATCAAGTAAGCCTATCAGTGACATTCATGGTAAAGTTTCCTCGGTTTACCTCTAGCTGTCACTTATTCTGAGGTTTTCAATGGGTTTAGGATTGATGGAATTTCAACTTTGAATTACAGACTATTTCAAGATTTTTGATTTAAACGGGTGGGTGGTGGTGTAACAAATTGAGAGATGTCCGAAAAGACGCAAGGGCTTCAGATCAGTCATCAGCGTGATACAGAGTTTAAGAACTGTTACTCCTGTTGATTCAGAAGAAGCTCAGCTGAAGAGAGCTGTGTTTGGTAAGCCAGGAGAGGTGTGGGTCCAGTGCAGGGCATGTAACATGTGGCATCATGAAGACTACTGACGACGATTTATTTGACACCTGCCACAATTACAACTAGATGATGATCTGAAGTAATA
>NC_087213.1:13499303-13507997 GCF_015104395.2 Macrobrachium nipponense | reverse complement strand
CGTAATTTGGAACGTTAACGATCTTCACGTAAGAAGTTTAATTGAAGTCCATCTCGGTAAATGTGGAATTACTGCCAATGGAATATAATCGGAAGAGTAAACCAGCGTGAACTGAATTGTTACATCAGTGTTTTTAAGTCCCGGGGTTTTCAGAACAAAAGAAGTACCTACCTTTTATTTCGTGCTGCAGAAATCGAAGACCATTTTCCAAGAGGTTTTTATCAGTAGGTCATTTTTCCCACAGAAACTTTTTTTTTCCATGATTCTTTACTGTCAAAGATGATGAAAAATGAGCTCCCAAGTCGTAATCATTTCTCCAGAAAATGCATTCGTTAGTTGGATCAGGGGAGTTCATTTGAGAGTACGGTAGTCTTTTAAAAGAGGTTTGTGATGTAAGCTTCAGAAAGTCATTTTTATGATATTATATATCAGCTCACACCATGATGGCTCAGTGGTGAAAAGTCACTGTACATCGTTGTTTCTAAACCAGATAGTGGCTCGAATCCCACTGACTGGTGACGAAGCTCTTATCAATTTTAATTCCGCTTGGTGTCAGTTATTCCAGAAGTATAGTGAACTGGATATTAAATGGTGTGTGGCTTAATGTTTGTGAATATATATATATATATATATATATATATATATATATATATATATATATATATATATATATATATATATGTATACATATATATATATATATATATATATATATATATATATATATATATATATATATATATATGAAAAAGGAAATTCTTTCTGTATATATTATTATTATTATTATATTGAAATTCTTCGGAATTACAGACATTTGGACGTTCGTTAATTTGTGGTCAATATATTTTTCGCTTAAAATCCTGCATAAATTCCCGTCCGTAGACCTGCGCAGGCGCAATCGTTTAATGAGTTCGTAACTCAAACAGCCGCGTTTCGTATAAAAAAACAAGTGAGCCTCGTAATCCAGCTCGAGGTAAACTGGCTTAAAACAACAAGGTCTTCGTAATCCGGCTTCCTTGGAGGAAAGTAAAAAAAAAAAAAAAAAAAAAAAACTTTCGCTAATCGCGATTTTCTTTCCGAGGAAAAAGAAAAGAAAAAGACAACCCTTGAAAAATGGATAATCGCCCTCATAATCCTATTTCCAAAGGGACTGGTTCGGGGGGAGGTGGGATGTTTTATAAAAACCGAGCTTATCGTCGGAATTTAGAGTCACACTTTCGACAGAGAGAGAGAGAGAGAGAGAGAGAGAGAAAGTTAATGAATATCTCAATTTCTTTTATCTTTTAAGAAAAAGAATCAGAAATGTATTGCATGCATTTCTTTGGCTTCCTCAAAATGAAGGAAGGGAGAGAGAGAGAGAGAGAGAGAGAAGAGAGAGAGAGAGAGAGACCCGATATATAACTTTTCTTCGTTCTCCCAACGAAAACAGAGAACTGTTGTGTAAACTATCATCTTGAAGAAAAAAAAATTTAAAATAGTTGACCTGATAATTTTAAACCAGCGTTTTATAGAAGGTACGTTGATGATACTTTTACCCTGTTTAAACACAGTTGGCAATGTTACGAGTTTCTTGATTATATCAACACTGTTCATCCAAGCGTGAAATTTACCATAGAAACTGAAAGCAACCATTCAATAGCCTTCTTGGATGTAAAAATTACTAGGAGTGAACAACGTTTTGATACTAGTGTATATCGCAAGAGTGCTTTTACTGGATTGGGAAATAATTTTTACAGTTTATGTTTTTATGGCTTTAAAGCTAACTCTGTCATTACGTTGGTACACAGAGCAATTAAATACCGTCTGACTGGTCTGCTTTCCATAATGAAATTGAATACTCTTACCCAAAGGAATTTGTTCTTAATATTATTAATAAAATGGTTTCTAATTACGTATCTCCACCCCCTGCTAGTTTCAACGTACCTAAACTTATGTACGCATCAATTCCCTTTATCCACACAGATAAACTACGCTTGAATATAAAAAAATATTACAGAAAAAGAATTAGGTTTCCTAAGACTAACCCTAATCCATGTAAATCCAAAAGGATAGGTAGTCTCTTCAGTTACAGGGATAAGCCGCAAGATTTTATGTTGTCCAGTGTAATATCATACTATAATGGGCGTAATGTCTGTCTGCCTGTCTGTCTGTCTGTCTGTCATTCAATCACGGCCAAACGGCTGGTCAGATGGGCATGAAACTTGGCAGGGTTATGGTGGAGACCCCTAAGATGGTTTGTAATGGGGTTTCATCCAACCTAACCCCCTCCTTTGTAGGGGGTGGGGGTGAGAAGGGATTTCCTGAAACGGAGCTTTTTCTGGCCGTGAAACGAGGCTGGTTATTCCCGTAGACTTAGTTACTTAGTAAATGCGGTTTTCGATGGAAACTCTGAGCACAAGATTTTCGCCCTGAGTGCAAGCAGTGGAACTGGGAAGACATACCTGATAAATGCCATAATAGATTTTCTTCGCTCGGAGAAGAAAGTCGTACTCGCCACTGCTCTTTCTGGCATTGCAGCTACCTTACTCCACAATGGTCGAACGCTTCACTCTCGCTTCAAGATTCCCATCAACATCACTCCTGAATCCACTTGCCAGTTGTCTGACCAACATGCAAGTGCACAGCTCTTCAGGATGACAGACTTGATCATAATTGATGAAGTCAGCCAAGGTGACAAACTGTTATTCGAATGTTTGGATCGATCATTGGGTAACATTAGGAAGAATCAAGAGTTGTTTGGAGGAATCTGCGTTCTGTTTGTTGGTGATTGGAAGCAAATTCTTCCCGTTGTGAAACGCAGAAGTCGAGCACAGATAGTCAACGCAACCTTGAAGACATCATACATCTGGAAGTCACTAACAGAACTGAAACTATCACTCAACATGAGAGTTCGCAATTCATCCGATGCCACCTTTGCCTCCGAGAAATACGATTGAAGTTCGCCCTGAATTTGTGCTAGAATCCTCCTCTGTTTCTGATATTTGCAAGTTTTTCTTTGATGGATTAAGTGAGAGTTATGCAGACCCGTCATGGCTATGTTCGCGAGCTGTAATAGCTTCAACCAATGAAGTTGTCAATAGTATCAACGAGCACATGATCAACAACTTCCCCGGAGAAAGTCGCGAATATTTCAGCTCGGACACAATAGAAGATGAAAATGATCATCAATATCCGCAAGATTTTTTGAATAACTTAAATCCATCGGGACTGCCAGTGCACAAAATAACGTTGAAGAAGTACTGCCGGGTAGTGTTGCTTCGGAATTTTGATCCTGCCAATGGACATCACAACGGAATGAGGTACATGTACTGTTATGGAGCTAAACTCCCACATTATCGAAGCAGTGATAGCAACGGGCCCTCACACCGGCAAACGTCTGTTCATCCCCCGGATTCCTCTGATGCCTTCGGACAACCAGTTTCCGTTCCAGTTACGGCGCAGGCAGTTTCCCATCAACCTGGCCTTCTCATTCACTGCAAACAAGTCGCAGGGCCAGACTTTGGATCGTGTTGGCGTGTTTCTGCCATCACCCATGTTCACGCATGGCCAACTGTATGTGGCGATGAGCAGAGCAACTGACTCTGTCAACTTGAAATTAAGTTGTGGACAAACTGATAATATTGTGTACAAAGAGGTTCTGTAGTAGGTATGTATAAAAATAGCCCTTATTTTAATATTGCTGAACAAATAGTACATATAAATTTTTCACTTCTGCACCCGTATTTTATGTTTGCTAGTATTTATAAATATGAATGCCCAAGATGCCTTGGTACTTATATTGGCTCAACACGGAGATCATTGCAAATCCATTATTATAGTCACATAGGACTCAGCCATAGGACGGGATCTAGGATATCGAATCCCGAACTCTCGAGTATTCGAACACATGCCTCAAAGTGTAAGATTCCTATGGAAAAAGCACATTTTTCTATCCTTACCTCAACAACCCAAGCAATCTTTCTAACAACACTTGAGTCACTTTACATCAAACACCTATCACCTAATTTAAACAATTACGTCACTGCCACTCCGCTTTCGTTGACCTGAAGTGTAGTTCGGTCGGTCCTCACGTTTCTAGTCATTCTGCTCTTCTTCTCTGAACTGATAGGTAGTTTTCTAATACTTGTAAGCTTTTATAAATAATTCATTTCTTTGGATTGTACTTTTTACTTTAGTTTAATGTTTTTTAAAAAAAATAGATTTTACTCCAGACTGATGATGTGCCAATGCCTTGAGGCACGAAAACGTCTCTTAATAAGTTGATCATGTGAGCTGTTGTCTTGCTGGAACCCCAATTGGAATGTATAGCTGTCTGCCCGTTGTCATTATATATATATATATATATATATATATATATATATATATAGATATATATATATATATATATGTGTGTGTGTGTGTGTGTGTGTGTGTGTGTGTGTGTGTGTGTATTTTTTATAGAGACATATATATTATAGATTTCATCATTTACACAGTTGTTCTCTGCATTAATTCTATTAATGCACAGAACAATTGTTTAAGTTATAAGACTTAGGTTAGATCATATATATATGCATGTGTGTGTGTGCGCGTGCGTAGAAAGAGATTTAAAAGTAAATACTGCTCGACCACAAATATAAAAAAAAACGTTAACGATCTTCACGTAAGAAGTTTAATTGAAGTTCCATCCTCGGTAAATGTGGGAAAATAATCGGGAAGACTGTACCAGCGTGAACTGAATTGTTGCATCAGAGTTTTAAGTCCCGGGGTTTTCAGAACAAAAGAAGCACCTACCTTTTTATTTCGTGCTGCAGAAATCGACGAACATTTTTGAAGAAGTTTATATCAGTGGGTCATTTTTTCTCCAGAAACTCAATTTTTTATGATTCTTTACTGTCAAATATGATGAAAGGAATGCTCCCACGTCGTAATAATTCCTCCAGAAAATTCATTCGTTAGTTGGATCAGGGGAGTTGATTTGAGAGTACGGTAGTCTTTTAAAAGAGGTTTGTGATGTAAGCTTCAAAAAGTCATTTTTATGATATTATATATCAGTTCACACATGATGGCTCAGTGGTCAAAAGTCACTGTACATCGTTGTTTCTAAACCAGATAGTGGTTCGTATCCCACTGGCTGGTGACGAAGCTCTTATCAATTGTAATTCCGCTTTGGTGTCACTTATTCTAGAGGTATAGTGAACTGGATATTAAATGCTATTTGTGGCTTAATGTTTGTGAATATATATATATATATATATATATATATATATATATATATATATATATATATATATATATATATATATATATATATACTATATATAATGTATATGTGTAATCCTTCACTGCCTTAAGGACTAAAGAAACTTATAGATCTCCGAAAGGAGGAGAGTTGATAACAGCAATTTCAGAAAACTATTCTAGCAAAAAAAAAAAATATGAATTATTCAGATAGGACAGTTCATTAACGCCACACCGAAGTTCGATAAATCCCAGGTGACGATGAGGACTTCCATTATTTTGGTTTTTCTGTGGAATGAAGAACGAGTAGCAGCGTTCATTCCTCGGCAACGTCCAGAATCTTTGCGCTTTAAAAACTGCTCAGAATTAATTGAGTTTCAGAGAGAGAGAAACGAAAACCCGGATGTTGAATGTTGTAGGCTTTGGTTTCCCAACTGACTTGTCAAGATTAAATTAGGTTTTGTGGCGTTTCGCCTACCACAAAAGAGCAGTTACTACTTATCCGCGTCATATAGGGATCCGTATTCCAGGAATATCATTAGATGTAAAAAACCTATTGGTGGTTCTACGGTATAAAGAGCTCGATGATGGAACACTATATTAAGTGATGCACAAATGAACAGGAAACTTAGAAGAAAAGAAAAAATGCTCATGAGAGTGAACAGAAGGAACAGGAAATTAAGTTATTAATAAAAGGACAAGAAATCTTTTAAAGAAAATAAAGAAAAAACTAAATGCCCTTCTTCCACGGACGTTTTCAGCGCCAGAAAGCAAAAGCCGTTGACGAGTTCATTAAAACCTGTTGCATAGTTTATTGCAAGCCGGATTGTACTGAATGTGATGGCTGCGTTCTCTTGGGGTGGGGGGGGGGGGGGGGGGAGAAGAAAGGGCGCTTAAAAGCATTTCACTTCTTTCGTCATCTGGGGGAGAAAAAGTGCGACCGATTTGGAATTTGTAATGAATTTCCAAAGGTTAGAAGTTCCTGTCGTTTCTTGACATTTGAGTTCGTGGTGTTGTGTCGATTATTATTTACTCAGCTGAAGTTTCCTTATTTTCTGTTCGATGTTTTTCATTCCTTTGTACTCACACCGCTTCGAAGTGTACGAAGGAGGGAAAAATAACATGTAATAATAAACTTTTAAAAATACCGTACTTATAGATTTAATATGAAGTCTGCCCATTTTTACTTTTCTGTAAGAAAAACTATTGAGATGCCTATTTGTCTGTCCGTCCGCCCTCAGGTCTTAAAAACTACCAAGGCCAGAGAGCTGCAAATTGGTCGTGCGTCTGGCACCGCTATAGGGGCCACCACAGGCCACCACGTGACCGTGGCTGAACGTTTCCATAGCGCGAATGAGAATTTCACGGGCCGTGGCTGAAAGTTTCATACAGCATTATGCACTGTACGAAAAAACTTTTTTTGTTTTTTTTTTTTTTTTTTTTTACTCGTTTCATTCAATTCCCCAAAATGGGATTTAAGGCCTTCAAGGGAATACCATTCTGGAATATGAGGACTCGACAGTTTAAGAGTTCATTGTGTGACAGATAGAACCTATTTTATGTCTTTTTTTCTTCTTTTCCCCCCGTCCTCTCTCTCTCTCTCTCTCTCTCTCTCTCTCTCTCTCTCTCTCTCCTAGTTATGAGGAATCTCATCTTCTTTTTTACGAAAAACATGCGACTACTTCCTCGTAGACAAAGCAACAGCAATGTTGCATTGCTGTCAGTAAACTCGTGTTTATCTAAAGAGATCATTACAACAATTCCAGCCACAGAATTCAACCCTTCTCCAAAATTATTGACGCATTTCTCCGTAACCGTCTCACCACCTTTCCCGAGTCTTCAACGCAATATGAAAAAATTATTGATGTCCAGGGCAGCTATGAGTTAATTCAAGCAGGGGAGGTTTTCCAATTCGTGAGAACGTCTTCTTCCGGTTCCATTTCAGTAGGGAATTTACCCCTGGTGTATGTGGTTCTCGCTCTCAGAATTTAGTGCGTGCTACTCTTTTTTTTTTTTTTTTTTTTTTTTTTTTTTGTTTTTTTTTTTTTTTTTTTTTTTTTTGCGAGGTTTCACGTTATCACGCTGCACAGTACCGGAGGTCTTTGATTCCTTTTACGTAATGTGGAACTATGTTACCGGCATAGCTAATTACAGAGGTTGTAATTCTACCAAAAATCTCTGATTAGGTTGATTTTTCAGACATAATAATAATAATAATAAAATAATAATAATAATAATAATAATTATTATTATTATTATTATTATTATTATTATTATTATTATTATTATTATTATTATTATTATATTATTATTATAATAATAATAATAATAATAATAATAATAATAATAATAATAATAATAATAATAATAATTTCAGTCGTTAGTTAATTATAGAGAGGGAACCTCCCTCTTCTTCTGTGAAAGCAGCATTCTGCAAATTACGTGGTTCGGTGAACACTCCCTCCCCCCCCCTCCCCTCCCAAGCTTTGGAAATCTCTTCCGCCTTCTGTTTTCCTTAATGTTTATAACCTTTTATCTTTCATAGTCTAAGTTCATCGTTGTTCAGTGCTGCTCTTTTTTATAATGCCCCATTTAATAAATTGTTTCGATTGGACCTGGGCAAGTTCAGGACACTGGATTGTCCGTTTCATAACAACCGCACACCCCCCCCCCCCCCTCCACCCCCATTTGAAAATGGAAATTCGTTCTGTAGTATAATTCTTTTTATTATTATTATTATTATTGAAATTCTTCGGAATTAAAGACATTTGGACGTTCCTTAAGTTGTGGTCAATATATTTTTCACTTAAAACTCCTGCATAAATTCCCGTCCGTAGACCTGCGCCAGCTCCCGATGCGCAGGCGCAATCGTTTAATGAGTTCGTAACTCAAACAGCCGCGTTTCGTATAAAACAAGTGAGCCTCGTAATCCAACTCGAGGTAAACTGGCTTAAAACAACAAGGTCTTGGTAATCCGGCTTCCTTGGAGAAAAAAAAAAACAAAAAAAAAAAAAACTTTTCGCTAAGCGCGATTTTCTTTCCGAGGAAAATAAAGAAAATAAAACAGCCCTTGAAAAATGGATAATCGTCCACATAAATCCTATTTCCAAAGGACTGGTTCGGGGGGAAGGTGGGTTGCTTTATAAAAACCGAGCTTATCGTCGGAATTTAGACACACTTTCAAGAGAGAGAGAGAGAGAGAGTGTGTGTGTGTTAATGAAATAGCTCATTTCTTATTATTTCTTCCCCTGAAAGAAGGTGAAATTGCTTGTTGTTCCCAGCTCTTCTTTCCTCCTCTGAAGAGAGAAAGTTAATGAATATCTCAGTTTCTTTTATCTTTTTAAGAAAAAGCATCAGAAATGTATTGCATGCATTTCTTTGCTGCTCTAAAAGGGGGAAGGGGAAAGAGAGAGAGAGAGAGAGAGAGAGAGAGAGAGAGAGAGAGAGTCCCGATATATAACTTCTTCGTTCTCC
>NC_087213.1:13464303-13494303 GCF_015104395.2 Macrobrachium nipponense | reverse complement strand
ATCCAGGTCTCCGATAAGCGTAAAGTTTCTTTATTTAGGGAAAATCAATACGTGTCCCGTCAGATTAGATATTACTGGTAATGAGTTATTCGTCATGAAAGTAGGAAACGGTGCAATTTTGTAAGATTGCCAGGCATCAGAAGAATTAAAAGGAATGGTAATCATGATCCTGTAATTCTCAACACTTACTGATATTAAGCTATAATAAAATTCTATCTTATGGGCGTCTAACAAAGGAATATAACCAAGTTTGTTTCTTTCGTCGTTCTCTAGCAGTGTTAAATCTTTGATAGGCAAAAGATGTGGCAACAGAACACCCTTTGTAGCTAGCGTGATAGCTTCCATATAGCCTTTTGATTTTTCAATAAAATGTGAAATTTTTGTACGGATATGGTCTACCTTAGAGAACTGTAATATGCTAATGTTTGCCAGCAGGTGTTGCACCTCCATCATCTGATTGATATTACTGGAATGTTCGTTCGCCAATGTCATAAGTTGATTAATTGATGATAAGTGTTTACGAAGTTCGGAAAAAAACTAATCCATTTTCATGTTGCAAAAGTTCAATTCTCTTATTCTGATCATTAATCTTAAGACGATTTGAAATTCCTAAACCTAAACTTGCAACAGACCCGAAATCCGTTGAGCACCGCAAATATAAACGGGTTACGTCTTTCTAGGCTACTATGTCTCACGGTCCACGTAAGCAGATCACAAGCCAAACATTCTGCTTCAGCAGTTTTGTTTTGCAAGTCGAATGATAACATTTCTGCAACACTTAACGTTTGTGCTAGCGAAAATCTCTGGATTAAAAGGAAAATGACGTTGATGTAACTGATTCAATGATTCAGCAAACCGCGACAAGTCGCTTTTTTAGGTTAATGACATCATCTTCTGGCAGGACAATCGCTCGCAAATCAACTTCTAGCTATATTGCTTGCTGTAATGAAAACGTCCTCTGTTCTTTCAATTATAGAGCATGTTGTAAAATGTATATTTTTGTTTTAGCACTCTTCCGCACACGAAAGAATGTCTGAACAAACAGTACCAATCCGAACAATAATAAGCTTCATGTTGGAACCTGCAATTAGTGGAATATATGTAATTACATATGTTTGAATTAGCTACTTCTACAAAACAGAAAAAATATTTTCATACAAATATTATATATACATACTTTTATCATGCAAGTTTCATAGATACTTTTTTATTAGTTATGTTTCATATATAGGCATACATAAATTGTTCTTTTCTCTCTCTCTTCTCTCTCTCTCGCTCTCTCTCTAATCATCTTTCTCGCCTTCCTCCCAGTCTCCTCTCTCTCTCTCCGCTCTCTCTCTCATCTATTTCTTTCTACCCTTTTTCCTTAACTGCGAACATGAGCCAACGGTATTATTCTTACGTCAGTAGGTTGGAATATGTTTTGAACTTTTAATCTGTTGGCCGTTAATATTTCTAAAATACTAAATGGGCCTTCAAAACTTAGGAGTTAGGTTGTAGTTTAAACCCTTGCGAACATATACTTGTATATATATTTTATCGCCTACTGTATATGATTTAGTTGGCTTAGCGATTTTATCATGGTTTCTTTTCATTATGATTTGTGATTCTTTTAAATTCTTATGAAGTATATTATAGCGGCTTACACTTGCTTCCATAACATCTCGTAGGGGATTTTATAAATGGGTTGTAGGCGTAAATACATGGAAAGGTGTCCTAGCTGGGGTACGTACAATGCCTCGTGCAGCGACATTTTGATAGATACATGATATGAATGGTTAAGAGTACTTAGAACCACTGGTATGGCAATATCCCAGTTGGGATCGATTCCCCCAAGTGTAACTTGTAGGACATTGAACACCTTCCTATTTACCCTCTCAACTAATCCATTAGAACTCTGGATGATGAGTGATGAATCATGGTATTGATTTCTTAATGCAAAGGAATTCACACAACGAGTTAAGGAAATGATTATTGAATTCTCCACCCTAGTCAGAGATTATCATGTGTGGAATTCCATGTTTACAATGTAGCACTCATAAAATTTCCTAGCGCATTCAATTGCGGTTTTAGTTTTTTAGTGCCATCATTCTGTATATCGAGTCAAGGCATCTATTAACACTAAGAGGTGCTTATTTCCTCGGTCAGACTTGTAAAACCCTGTCAATAAATCTAAGTGTACTCTTTCAAAGGGTTGGTTGGGCACGGGATAGGCCCCCAAGCTGACAGGTGTCTTAGTGTGCCTTTGTTTTCATGACAAGGAAAATGTGACAATTAGCTATGTGTTTTTTTTTATTTTTTTCATATCTGTAAGCATCATATGCAAATAAAATAGTGATTTGGCTTTCTGTGACATGGATTGGAATGCAACCAGTTTAAGATGATTGGTATAAGGGAGATTGGAACCACTACCTGGTCTTTAGTCACCTGCAGGGTGCTGCGGGTTTTCCTTGTCACGGACCTACACGAATATTATCCGTAATTATATAATTCTGCTGCGTATACTTCACATGTTCCTTTTCTTTAGGATTCCCGTTCAAAGCATCTATTATTTTCTTTAACTCCTGATCTTTTCTTTGTTCAGTCTGTACTAGTTCAGCGCTCCAACCCGAGTCTTCCCTGTTCAGATACAGTTTTAACAATAGGCACGGGTGTTGATATAGCTACTAGTTCAGCTAATGGCTCCATACAAGATGGCGCGTGGTTGCGTTGATAATGCATCAGCAATGATATTTGGCTTTCCCAGGTAGATATCCTATCCTTGCGCCAAAGTCTTGAATTATCATATGCCACCGAGTTCTTTTGGGACTGTGACTAAAGCCTTTAAAGAAGTCGGTGAGGGGCTTATGCTCAGTAAGAACCTTGACAGGATAGCCATATATTATGAACTTAAAATGTACTAGTGAGTTAACAATATCTAGCCCTTCTTGTCTATTACTGCATATTTACTTTCAGAAGGTCTCAGTTTACGTGAATAAAAAGCTATAGGGAAGAAATGTTTGTCCATATTGCTGAAGCAGTACCTCTCCTACCCCTTGGTCTGAGGCGTTAGTTGCGATAAAGAATTCCTTACTGAAGTCAGGGAATTTTAAGATAGGTGAATTGCGTAATTCCTCTTTCAAGGTATCGAATGCCTGTTGATGCTTTTCAGACATATAAAATCTACGCCCAATCTTCGTAAGATCGGTTAGAGGAGCGGCTATAATTGAGTAATTGCGTATAAAACAGCGGTAATACACACTACAGCCTAAAAATTGCTGTATCCCCTTGACGTTAGTAGGTATCGGAAAGTTACGGATAGCCGACACCTTATCGTGGACTACCTTGAGACCTTGACTAGACACCGTAAAACCCTCCAAATAGTCTAGTTTCTGTTTTGAAAAACTCACACTTAGTTATCTTTACTCTTAAAGATTACAAGGTCGTCCATATAGGCATGTAGGGTATCCCCTAACAAGTCTCCGAACACTATACTAATCATTCTGGTGAATGTAATTGGGGCGCAACGTAAACCAAAAGGCATACATAAAAATTCATAATGTCCCCTGACATTATGAATTTCACCAGTCCAAACTGGTGAAATATTTGTTCTGTCCTAACAAGGATAAAATATCGTCAGTACATGGCACTGGGAGTCAATCGGGAATTGTTTCCTCATTTAAGCGACGGAAATCTACGCAAATAAGCCAGGTTCAATCTTTTTCGGTACGATGATTAAGGGGAAATTATAAGGGCTGTTCGATTTCCTAATGACTCCTTCTTCTAACATTTTACCTACTTCATAATTGATCTCATTCTGGAATTTCTATGGGAGTCGGTACGAAGGTACTAAATGACTTTATGCTTGTCTTTTAGCCGTATTTGGTGTTCAATGACATCCGTTTTTTCCCAAAGATCCCTCGGTAGTGGAGAAACATCATGATATTTAGTTAAAAGATCAAAATTACTGCTGATCTCCTCTTCTTGAATGTCTTTATTGATTTTACTTTTGGTAGATTGTAAGAGGATTCATCCACAACTGATTGAGCGTGATTAATTTCAGCAACAGTAAGAATGCGATACTTATAAATGTTTGTGCTAAGCCTTGTATAACGAGGCCACACTGTGAGGTTATTTAGACCTGCGATGTTATTCGTAGTATCGTGTGGTATACTTCCATCCTCGTCTTTGTTCACTTCTGATATGTTACATTTCGTCAGTCTTCGGATGATGTGGAATAGTCCGAGTCTGGGCAGCCAGCTATGTTGTCTTCCGATGGCCTCTACCCGGTAAGCTGCCACCAATGTTTGCTAAGCCTTGTATAACGAGGCCGCACTGTGAGGTTATTTAGACCTGCGTGTTATACGCAAGTATCGTGTGGATATCTTCCCATCCTTGTCTGAGAATTGCGACGATAATTTCTAAGTCAGTCTTCCTTGGGTATAAAGGCGGAGATGTTTCAAACTCATGATGATAGCTTAACAACGGTATATTTGCAAACTACATCTCTTGAGTAGAAGGCAAGAAGGTAGTTGGGAGAACCTGATTCTAGGAGGAAAGTAGAGTTCTTAATTACAACGCATTTACAAGGGTATAGGAGAGCACAGCTTAGCTCAGCATACATAACATGCAGACAGACGAACATGTGAGAGGACACGTAGATGTCTGTGGGTGATAGGTCAATAGGTTCTCAGGCGAAGCACTGTGACCTGTTTGACACACCATGGATTTGATTATCACAGGCAAATGCAAACCAGGGCGCTGCTGATTCAATACGCCAAAGCATAGCTTGCATCCTGTTTATAAACCTTTATCACACTCCTTGTTATCTCAACAGTGACCTCTTAGGTCATTAGTTTATTTATATATATGGAATATATGTAGGTTTTCTACAAATGTAACCCTTACATATATATATATATATATATATATATATATATATATATATATATATATATATATATATATATATATATATATATATATATATATATATATATATGTATATATATATATCATATATGAAAAAAGGAAAATTCGTCCTGTAGTATAATTCTTCTTATTATTATTATTGAAATTCTTCGGAATTAAGACATTTGGACGTTCCTTAAGTTGTGGTCAATATATTTTTCGCTTAAAATTCTGCATAAATTCCCCATCAGTAGACCTGCGCCAACCCCGATGCGCAGGCGCAATCGTTTAATGAGTTCGAACCTCCAAACAGCCGTGTTTCGTATAAAACAAGTGAGCCTCGTAATAATCCAGCTCGAGGTAAACTGGCTTAAAACAACAAGGTCTTGGTAATCCGGCTTCCTTGGAAAAAAAAAAAAAAAAAAAAAACTTTCGCTAAGCGCGGATTTTCTTTCCGAGGAAAAAACGGAAAAAAAAAACAGCCCTGAAAAAATGATAATCGCCCACATAAATCCTATTTCCAAAGGACTGGTTCGGGGGGGAGGTGGGATGTTTTTTATCAAAAAACCGAGCTTATCGTCGGAATTTAGAGTCAGACTTTCTACAGAGAGAGAGAGAGAGATGAGAGAGAGAGATGAGAGAGAGAGAGAGAGTTAATGAAATAGCTCATTTCTTATTTCTTCCCCCGAAAGGTGAAATTGCTTGTTGTTCCCAGCTCTTCTTTCCTCCTCTGAAGAGAGAAAGTTAATGAATATCTCAATTTCTTTTATCTTTTAAGAAAAAGAATCAGAAATGTATTGCATGCATTTCTTTGCTGCCTCAAAATAGGGGAAGGAGAGAGAGAGAGAGAGAGAGAGAGAGAGAGAGAGAGAGGAGAGAGAGAGAGAGAGAGAACTGTTGTGTAAACTATCATCTTGAAGAAAAAAAATTTTAAATAGTTGCCCTGATCATTTTAAACCAGCGTTTTTATAGAAAGTACGTTGATGATACTTTTACCCTGTTAAACACAGTTGGCAATGTTACGAGTTTCTTGATACTCAACACTGTTCATCCAAACGTGAAACTTACCATAGAAACTGAAAACAACCATTCAATAGCTTTCTTGGATGTAAAAATTACTAGGAGTGAACGTTTTAATACTAGCGTATATCGCAAGAGTGCATACTGGATTGGGAAATAATTTTTACAGTTCGTTTTTTTATGGCTTTAAAGCTAACTCTGTCATTACGTTGGTACACAGAGCAATTAAATACCGTCTGACTGGTCTGCTCTCCATAATGAAATTGAATACCTAATAAAAATTTGTACAGCTAACTCTTACCCAAAGCAATTTGTTCTTAATATTATTAATAAATGGTTTTCTAATTAGTATCTCCACCCCCTGCTAGTTTCAACGTGCCTAAACTTATTATGTACGCATCAATTCTCGTTATCCACACAGATAAACTACGCTTGAATATACAAAAAATAGTATAGAAAAGAATTAGGTTTCCTAAGACTAACCCATAATCCCTGTAAATCCAAAAAGGATAGGTAGTCTCTTCAATTACAAGGATAAGCTGCAAGATTTTATGTTGTCGAATGTAATATATAAATATGAATGCCCATAGATGCCTTGGTACTTATATTGGCTCAACACGGAGATTGTTGCAAGTCCGTTATTATAGTCACATGGGACTCAGCTATAGGACGGGATCTAGGATATCGAATCCCGAACTCTCGAGTATTCGAACGCTTGCCTCAAAGTGTAAGACTCCTATGGAAAAAGCACATTTTTCTGTCCTTACCTCAACAACCCAAGCATCCTTTCTAACAACACTTGAGTCACTTTACATCAAACACCTATCACCTAATTCAAACAATTACGTCTCTGCCACTCCCCTTTCGTTGGCCTGAAGTTTAGTTCGGTCGGTCCTCACGTTTCTAGTCATTCTGGCTCTTATTCTCTGAACTGATGGTAGTTTTCTAAAACTTGTAAGCCTTCTGTAAATAATTCATATCTTTGGATTGTACTTTTTACTTTAGTTTTAATATTTTTTAAAAGAATAAATTTTATTCCAGACTGATGATGTGCCAATGTCTTGCTCGACCCCTATTGGAATGTATAGCTGTCTGACCGTTGTCATTATATATATGTAAGTGTACATAATCAAAAATATGGAATGTTATTCCATATATATAAAAAATTACAACTATGATTAATTTAAAAAAAACAGTGACCCAAGAGGTCAACCAGATTGCTTGCAGGAATGTGATCAGACCAGAGACGATAAAGTAATGCTAAGATGACGTATACCCAATAAAGTAGGCTAAGATGACGTGCCGTCACCTGTGGTCCTTCATTTGTTTTGAAAACATTAGGCCAAGCTACCTGCTTGAGACAACTACCGCGACCTATAATTCAAACGGCCTACGTGATTTGTAATCTATGTCATCTGTGTGTATGTTCGTATGTTCGAGCTACTGTCTGCTTCCTTTATGATTTGTAAACGAGATTGTAGTCAGATTTGAATTAGCCATCATCATTGGCAGACCCTGTACAAATATCCTCTGATCTTCATCATGTAATCTCAGAGAATAAGAAACTATTTTTTGTACTCAGTGTTTTCTACTAGAACCTCACATCAGAAAGAGATCGAATGAAGTTATAACTATCATCATGAGTTTAACACATAGTTGTCATAACCAAAGAAGATACCGACTTCGTAAATTATCATCAAACCCCAAGACACTCCAATGAGTATGGAAGTGCATAACCAACCGACTTATCGTAAGATTATCGCAAGTCTAACATAACCTCACAGGATGCCTTATTATACAAGGCAACAGCCCCTTATATATATATATATATATATATATATATATATATATATATATATATATATATATGTATATATATATATATATATATATATATATATATATATATATATATATATATATATATATATATATATATAGATAGATAGATATATATATATAAGTGTGTGTGTGTGTGTGTTTGTGTATGTATGTATATAGATATATATATTAGATTTCATCACTCACACAGTTTGTTCTCTGCATTATTCTATTAATGCACAGAACAATTGTTTAAGTTATAATATTTAGGTTAGATCATATATATACATACGTGTGTGTGTGTGCGCGCGTAGAAAGAGATTTAAAAGTAATTACAGCTCGACCACAAAATATATAAAAAAAAAAAAAAAAACACTTTAACGATCTTCACGTAAGAAGCTTAATTGGAGTTCCATCCTCGTAAATGTGAATTACTGCCAATGGAAAATAATCGGGAAGACTGAACCAACGTGAACTGAATTGTTTGCATCAGAGTTTTAAGTCCCGAGGTTTTCAGAACGAAAGAAGTAGTGGAGACCGGGGCTAGTTGGCTACAGGGGTAAGTTGGTCACACTCAAAATAACTTTAAAAATAACTATAGATGACTCTAATACATATACTGTGTAATTGCCACGTGGTTCCTCAATTACCAGCAAAATTCTATAGAGATAGAACTTAGGAGCTCGAATTTATGAGACAAATTTTGATTCTGATGGTAGTAGGTAAATATTTTTATCTTTCTGTTATTTGCTATAACATCTATACATTCATAAAGATTATTTTTCAATTATAGCATAGTTTTCCGTATAGTTTTAAAGATTCTATACCATTAGAATTAATAATTCGAGGCTTCTTGGTGTGGACTGGTAAGCGTTTTTGTACCAACTGGTAGGGATGGGGCAAGTTTGCACAAGTTATATGATAACAATAGTAAGCCTATTTATTTATATAATTTACGTTTTGTTTGTGGATTTTTGGAAGGATAATGAGATTAGAGTCCTGTCATTTCCTCCACATTGCTCTCACAAGTTGCAGCCCCTGGATTTTAGTGTTTATAGACCTCTGAAGAAATCCAGGATCAAGTATGCCCATCTGTGACATTCATGGTAAAGTTTCCTCGGTTTACCTCTAGCTGTCACTTATTCTGAGGTGCTCAATGGGTTTAGGATTGATGGAATTTCAACTTTGAATTACAGACTATTTCAAGATTTTGATTTTACGGGTGGGTGGTTGTGTAACAAATTGAGAGATGTCCGAAAAGACACATGGGCTTCAGATACTCAGTCATCAGCGTGATACAGAGTTTAAGAATTGTTACTCCTGTTGATTCAGGAGAAAGCTCAGCTGAAGAGAGCCGTGTTTGGTAAGCCAGGAGAAGTGTGGGGCCAGTGCAGGGCATGTAACATGTGGCATCATGAAGACTACTGACGACGATTTATTGACACCTGCGACAATTACAACTAGATGATGATCTAGTTGTAATTATATTTTGTATTTTGGAAATTCAGAGGGTGTTCTTGCTATTAAATTTAAATGCAATGTAGTAATTTTCTGTTAATTATCAATGTGCCAACTTACCCCATAATGTGTGCCAACTTACCCTGCATACGGGGCAAGTTGGCACGAAAAAGTTATTTTTTTCTAAAACTTATTGTTACCTTATGTTTAAAGCAAAAACAATTATTTTGCTATATGATAAAGACGAATGTTAATATTTTTCAATGGTGGTAAGAATTTTGCAAAAATGTTTGTTTTTATATTCGCAATAAGCAAAATTGTAAAAGTCTGCCAACAAGCCCGGTCTCCCCTACCTACCTTTTTATTTCATGCTGCAGAAATCGACGAATATTTTTCAAGGGGTTTTTATCAGTAGGTAATTTTTCATCCAAAAAAAAATTGTTTTTTTTCCATGATTCTTTAGTGTCAAAGATGATGAAAGGTGTGCTCCCACGTCGTAATCATTTCTCCAGAAAATGCATTCGTTAGTTGGATCAGGGGAGTTGATTTGAGAGTACGGCAGTCTTTTAAAAGAGGTTTGTGATGTAAGCTTCAGAAAGTCATTTTTATGATATTATATATCAACTCACACATGATGGCTCAGTGGTCAAAAGTCACTGTACATCGTTGTTTCTAAACCAGATAGTGTTTCGAATCCCACTGCTGGTGACGAAGCTCTTATCAATTGTAATTCCGCTTTGGTGTCAGTTATTCTAGAGGTATAGTGAACTGGATATTAAATGATATTTGTGGCTTAATGTTTGTGAATATATATATATATATATATATATATATATATATATATATATATATATATATATATATATATATATAATGTATATATATGTGTGTGAGTATGTATACACTATATATATTATGTGTAATACATAAAATACACACCTATAAATAAATAACTATATATATATATAGACTATAATATATATATATATATATATATATATATATATATAATATATATATATATATATATATATATACTGTACAATATATGTATGTGTAATCCTTCACTACCTTAAGGACTAAAGAAACATAGAGATCTCCGAAAGGAGGAGAGTTGATAGCAGCAATTTCAGAAAACATCTAGCAAAAAAAAAAAAATATGAATTATTCAGATAGGACAGTTTCATTAACGCCACACCGAAGTCGATAAATCCCAGGCGACGATGAGGACTTCCATTTATTTTGGTTTTTCTGTGAAATGAAGAACCAGTAGCAGCGTTCATTCCTCGGCAACGTCCAGAATCTTTGCGCTTTAAAAACTGTGCTCAGAATTAATTGAGTTTCAGAGAGAGAAGCGAAAACCCGGATGTTGAATGTTGTAGGCTTTGGTTTCCCAACTGACTTGTCAAGATTAAATTAGGTTTTTGTGGCGTTCGTCTGCCACAAAAGAGCAGTACTACTTACTCCGCGTCATATAGGGATCCGTATTCCTGGAATGTCATTGGATTTAAAAAACCTATTGTGGTTCTACGGTATAAAATGAGTAAGCTCGATGATGGAACACTATATTAAGTGATGCATAAATGAACAAGGAAACTTAGAAGAAAAGAAAAATGCTCAGGTGAGTGAACAGGAAGGAACAGAAAATTAAGTTATTAATAAAAGGACAAGAAATCTTTTAAAGAAGATAAAGAAAAAACTAAATGCCCTTCTTCCACGGACGTTTTCAGCGCCAGAAAGCAAAAGCCGTTGACGAGTTCATTAAAACCTGTTGCATAGTTTATTGCAGCCGGATTGTACTGAATGTGATGTGGCTGCGTTCTCTTGGGGATGGGGGGGGGGGAGAAGAAGGGCGCTTCAAAAACGCATTTCCACTTCTTTCGTCATCTGGGGAGAAAAAGTGCGACCGATTTGGAATTTGTAATGAATTTCCAAAGGTTAGAAGTTTCCTGTCGTTTCTTGACATTTCAGTTCGTGGTGTTGTGTCAATTATTATTTACTCAGCTGCAGCTTCCTTATTTTCTGTTCGATATTTTTCATTCCTTTGTACTCACACCGCTTCGAAGTATACGAAGGAGGGAAAATAACATGTAATAAAAAACTTTTAAAATACCGTCCTTATAGATTTGTTATGAAGTCTGTACATTTTTACTTTTATGTAAAAAAAAAACTATTGAGACGCCTATTTGTCTGTCCGTCCGCCCTCAGGTCTTAAAAAGTACCAAGGCCAGAGGGCTGCAAATTGGTCGTGCGTCTGGCACCGCTGTAGGAGCCACACCACAGGCCACCACGTGTGCGTGGCTGAAAGTTTCATGGGCCGCTGGTGAGAGTTTCATGGGCCGTGGCTGAAAGTTTCATACAGCATTATACACTGTACAGTAAAAACTTTTTATTTATTTTTTTTTTTACTCGTTTCATTCAATTCCAAAAATGGGATTTAAGCCTTCACGGGAATACCATTCTGGAATATGAGGAATCGACAGTTTAAGAGTTCATTGTGTGACAGATATGTCTTTTATCTTCTTTTCCTCTCTCTCTCTCTCTCTCTCTCTCTCTTTCTCTCTCCTACTTATGAGGAATCTCATCTTCTCTTTACCGAAAACATGCGACTACTTCCTCGTAGACAAAGCAACAGCAATGTTGCATTGCTGTCAGTAAACTCGTGTTTATCTAAAGAGATCATTACAACAATTCCAGCCACAGAATTCAAACCTTCTCCAAAATTATTGACGCATTTCTCCGTAACGTCTCACCACCTTTCCCGCGTCTTCAACGCAATATGAAACAAAGTATTGATGTCCAGGGCAGCTATGAGTTAATTCAAGCAGGGGAGGCTCTCCAATTCGTGAGACCGTCTTCTTCAGGTTCCATTTCAGTAGGGAATTTACCCCTGTGGGTATGTGGTTCCCGCTCTCAGAATTTAGTGCGTGCTACTTTTTTTTTTTTTTTTTTTTTTTTTTTTTTTTTTTTTTTTTTTGCGAGGTTTCACGTTATCACGCTGCACAGTACCGGAGGTCTTTGATTCCTTTTACGTAATGTGGAACTATGTTACCGGCATAGCTAATTACAGAGGTTGTAATTCAACCAAAAATCTCTGATTAGGTTGATTTTTCGTAACAATAATAATATAAGTAATAATAATAATTAAAAAATTTCAGTCGTTAGTTAATTAAAGAGAGGGAACCATCCTCTTCTTCTGTAGAAAGAAGCATTCTGCAAATTACGTGGTTCGGTGAACACTCTTCCCCCCCCCCACTCTCCCTGCCCCCAAGCTTTGGAAATCTCTTCCGCCTTCTGTTTTCCTTAATATTTATAACCTTTTATCTTTCATAGTCTAAGTTCTTCGTTGTTCAGTGATGCTCCTTTATTATAACGCCCCCATTTAATGAATTGTTTCGATTGGACCTGGGCAAGTTCAGGACACTGGATTGTCCGTTTCATAACAACCGCACCCCTCCCCCTCCCCCCCCCCCCCCCCCCCGTCACGTCACGTCCACCCCCATTTGAAAAAGGAAATTCGTCCTGTAGTATATTCTTCTTATTATTATTATTGAAATTCTTCGGAATTAAAGACATTTGGACGTTCCTTAAGTTGTGGTCAATATATTTTTCGCTTAAAATCCTGCATAAATCCCCATCCGTAGACCTGCGCCAACTCCCGATGCGCATGCGCAGTCGTTTAATGAGTTCGTAACTCAAACAGCCGCGTTTCGTATAAAACAAGTGAGCCTCGTAAACCAGCTCGAGGTAAACTGGCTTAAAACAACAAGGTCTTGGAAATCCGGCTTCCTTAGAGGAAAAAAAAAAAAACTTTCGCTAAGCGCGATTTTCTTTCCGAGGAAAAAAAAAGAAAAAAAAAAAACAGCTCTTGAAAAATGGATAATCGCCCACATAAATCCTATTTCCAGAGGACTGGTTCGGGGGGGAGGTGGGAAGCTTTATAAAAACCGAGCTTATCGTCGGAATTTAGAGTCACACTTTCAACAGAGAGAGAGAGAGAGTTAATGAAATAGCTCATTTCTTATTTCTTCCCCCGAAAGAAGGTGAAATTGCTTGTTGTTTCCAGCTCTTCTTTCCTCCTCCGAAGAGAGAAAGTTAATGAATATCTCAATTTCTTTTATCTTTTAAGAAAAAGAATCAGAAATGTATTGCATGCATTTCTTTGCTGCCTCAAAAATAGGAGAGAGAGAGAGAGAGAGAGAGAGAGAGAGAGAGAGAGAGAGAGAGAGAGGCCTGATATATAACTTTTCTTCGTTCTCCCAACGAAAACAGAGAACTGTTGTGCAAACTACTTTGCCGTCGCTCTGAAGCGATAAGGAGAGAGAGAGAGAGAGAGAGACGGGGGCGAGGGAAAAACTGACAGATAGACAGACAGACTATCAGAGAACCAGACAAGGTAGTCAGAGTGCCACAGACAGAAAGAGGGAAAGGGGAAATGATTAGAAGAACTCGGCTTGAAACATTTGAGAGAAAGAGAAGAGATTCGAATTCGCTTCCTCGCTTGTCTTTTGTCAGAGAGAGAGAGAGAGAGAGAGAGAGAGAGAGAGAGAGGAAAAGTATTAGAGATATGTATAAAAAAGAGGCAAACTGGTGAACATTGCCAGTCAGGTATATAAAACTCCTTTTCCTCTATTCGAAGTTGGTTCGAGAGTGACGTCATCACTAGTAAAATAATCTGAGTAATTAAATCCGACTGGAAAAATATAACGAAGTATTAATATGGGCCTTTAGGCTGTTATTAAATAACTATTGATATTAATAGGAATGTTAGGGTTGGTAAAATCATAACCAATATAAGGGCTTATTGAGGGTTTATTGTTCGGTATTGATCCATGATTCGCATTTCAAAATATTTGGAACAACTGAAGCGCCTGCACCCCCCCCCCCCCCCCCCCCCTCCATCTTACCCAGAATTGGAGATGTCTTTGATCCCTGGCATGAAGGCATACCAAATAACTTCCTAAGGTTACAGTTGACCAAGATTAATATCCAAACCAAACAGGCTTTCCTATATTATACATATGTTTATATATAGTATATGTATATATATTATATATGCTATCACAACAATGTTTATAACATGACATCGTTCCCATCAACCAGCATTTTATTTGTTGCCAATGTATTCTTTGAACCTGAAAAAAAATCCCATTCAAATCTAGGTATACTTTCTCACTTTTCCAGATCATCAAGTTGACCATTCTTGTGTGTTGAAAGGTATCAGTGAATCACTAAAAATCTCTCTCCGCAGTTACTTGAACTCAGTGTATTGTGACAGAATGTGTTCACCCAAAATGCCTATGTGCTTTGAAGTAAGATATCCTATCAAATAAAACAATTCCTATGCACGCATTCACCTCACTTTCAGTGTCCATTGCGTTACTGCTTTCCTGTAAAGTATGGCTGTTTCAAATGTCTACTAAGGTTTCACAGATAACTCGTCAGAACAAAATTCTACACAATCTCCCTTGAATTTCACCAACATGGCCTTCTACTTGCACGCCTTGCTAGGGTAAAGGGAATTCTGCATTATCTTATTTCTAATGTCTATTGTTTTCCAGTTTCGTTTTAGCCATTTTTACGTCACCTTCACATGAGCCGTAAGCTCCCATTCTGAAATTATTTAGTATTGATGAAGTGATGAGGTTCAAATCTCGGATTTGTGGTGCTATCGATACCTCAGTTCTCCTCTTCTCTATCTTGCTGAAGATGATTAGTTGCTCTTTCCCTGTCTGTAGTGGTGTGTGGTCCAAAAATTTTGAAATACACTATACTCAGTTTTTTTCCATCTGTCCACCCGCCTGTGGTGTTTGCGTATGGTAACACTGCATCCTGGGCTTTAGATAGTTACGCCATGTGTATGTTTTAGGTAAATAAAAGGATATCTGGGTGTAGATTTGCAACTGAAAAGTGTTTTAATAATCTACTGTGTGCGAATTACACCGTTAATATTCGAAATAGGATATTGTTATTATTGTTGAATGTAAGCTGAATGTAACTATCTAAAGCCCGGGACGCAGTGTTACCATACGCAAACACCACAGGCGGGTGGACAGATGGAAAAAACAGAGTATAGTTCCATAATCATTTCCACAAATGCCTAATCAAATAATGCATTATATTAGTTACCAAGACCACTGAAAAATCAATTTACATAAAAACTGTAGACTATGAAATAGTCAGTCATGCTAGACAGTGGTAACAGAAGATATAGGTCTAGTGCTTAGTGGCATAATCAGGATGCATAAAAGGATACAGGAGCCTTGAGGCCAGTCTCCACCTAGCACCCATTTAGACGGTTCAAAAACCACATTGAATAGAATCTATTACGTCTTTACACTTTAAACAGACATGTTCAATAAGATACTCGAGAATTTTGTAAAATTCTTTGTCTTACTGTCCCCAAGTTTGTGTCTTAGATTCACATGTACACGATGACCCGAGCTGTTTATATCACAGAAAACAGCCATAACTACGCTCCGCACTCATATCAAATTTAAAACCTATTTGCCCAAAATTAAAAATGAGTGTAAAAGAAAAATAACTTCTCTCTCTCACGGGCGCCACTTAGCTTTGGAAGGTTAAAAGAAATAGGCTAAAAATCAGCGTCGTTAAATAAAAAAGATGCAAAAAACATATTTTAAGGGATGAGAAATGGGAAATAAGAATATTTTTATGGATATGGATAATGGAAGAAGCAATATAAGAAAAACAGTTTGTTATTGCAGGAAAAAGAAGCCGCTGCGGTCCCAACCGTTGCGGTCCCAAGACCAGCATACATTGGGACAAGGAGCTGTGTAACCTTGTAGAGGTGCAGTGGTTTAAACCTACCATAAGACTGCTTGGGGGTCATGCTGGAACCTCTGTGACCTTTTAGGAAGCAATAGGCTTATGGATGGTACAAATTAACAGCTCTGAGGGCTCACGAAAGGCCTAGCAAGCCGGTGAGCAGCTATAAATTGCTCATGAACCGCACGACTTACTTCAGGACAGACCTTGGATCAAAGGATGCCTGGGCACATCCTGACTCGGAATGTTATTGGACATGGACAGGGAAATAGATCTTTGAGATTAGGAACAATTAATCTAAGTACTTTGAGAGGTAAGGAGGAGGAGGTAATCATGATGATGGAGGCAAGAAAAATAGACATTTTGGGGTTGTGTGAAACCCGTTTACCAGGAGAAGGAACAAAATTATTGCATAACAATTACCAATTATTTTACAAAGGTGGAAGAACCGCACGACACGGAGTAGGTTTTATTGTGAGTGAAGAGCTAGCTGGAAAATTAGTCATCTAGAATTCAAGTGTGATAGGATTATTAGCATTTCCTTAAAGTTAGGAACGTTTCAAGCCAGCATAATTCAGGTGTATGCACCACAGCAGGGCCGCCCTCAAGAAGAAAAGGAAGAATTCTACGTACATCTACAAGAAGTAAAAGATTCTGTCCCATATGTAGAGAATACATTAATAATTGGAGATATGAATGGACATATTGGGCAAGACAGGACAGGCATTGAGAGCATATTGGGAGCATTTAGCATTGGAGACAGAAATAGAGAAGGAGAAAACATAATTGATTTTTGCATACTAAACCAGATGTCCATTATGAACTCTTTCTATAATCATAGAGAAAGCCACAAGTGGACGTGGTACCGATGGAACTCGGCTTTAGGAGCATATACTGAAAAATCAATGATTGATTTGGCAATAACCAATAACAAAAATATGGTCAGAGATGTAAAAAGCATCCCCTCTGTGTCATTCGATTCAGATCACAGGCTTCTCTTAATTAAATTAAAGATGACAAAACCCAAACCAATTAAAAGCCAAGTGAGAGAAAGATTTATTTTAGAGAATATGAGAGGAGAGGGGTGCTTAGTTAGATATCAAAACGAAATAAGTAGAGCTAAACAAATGCAACAGGAGAGCAATGACCCAAATGAAAAATGGAGACACTTTAAAATGGCTGTAGTGGGTGCTGCTGATAATACAGTGCAAAAGAAAAGAGTTCGAGGTAGGAGGAAAAAACAAACTGCTTGGTGGACCCCCACACTAAAGGCCACTGTTGCAAACAAAATGAAACTCTTCAGAAAATGGATGAAAACTTTGAACTTGGAAGATCATAATAACTATAAAGAAGCCTCGAGAGAAACGGAAAGAATAAAAGCTCAAACAAAAAGAGAAACATGGGAGAGAATGGGAGAAGATCTGGGAAATGATCTCCAAGGTACCAGAAAACTCATATATAGCACTGCCAAAAACTATAGAAAGGGAAGCCAACCACCCACTTATGTAATCAAAGACCCTATGGATGGGACAATTTTAACCGAACCCCGAGAAATTGAATTACGATGGAAACATCACTTTGAAACACTACTAAACAACGAAAACAATGACCTTGAAGAGCATGTAGAATTTGATGTGGTTGGGGATGCAGAACCTGACATAACAACACTAGAGGTAAAAAATGCTCTCAAGAGGATGAGAAATGGTAAGGCCCCTGGAGTGGATACAATACCTGCAGAGCTCCTTAAAAACAAAGGGGAGGATGGAGTCATCTGGCTACTAGAGCTAATCGACATACTCTGGAATGGGCAAATGCCACATGAAGACTGGAGAAGAGATCTAATATACCCAATCTATAAAAAAGGTGACAAGACAAATTGCAGCAATTATAGAGGAATGTCCCTAATGTCACATGCTTTTAAAGTATATGAAAGAATACTTGAAACTAGATTGAGAGGATATGTTGAACCAAAGCTGGGTGAATGGCAAAACGGTTTTCGACCAGGAAGAGGGACAACTGATATGATTTTCTCCCTCAAGATGATATCTGAGAAGAGCTGGGAATGGGACAGGGATAGATATATTGCTTTTATAGATCTAGAAAAGGCTTTTGATAGAGTACCAAGAATGAAAATATGGGATGCCCTAAAAGACCCTTACTCTGGAATCCTTGAGAAACTTATAAGAGCAATTTATAACACCCTATCAAAACATCAGATCCAGAGTAAAAACAAATCAAGAGAATGAGGACTGGTTTGAAATTAAATCAGGAGTAAGACAGGGCAGCGTCCTTTCTCCACTTCTTTTGATATTGTTCCTAGATAAATGTATGAAGAAACTAGGTAAGGATGAAGCTGCAGATATGACCATCAACCTTATGTATGTAGATGACCACGCAATGATAGCCCCCAGCGCAGAATCTCTCCAAGAAAACGTCAACAACTGGAACGCGATCTTAACAGCTAATGGAATGCGGATCAACAAGAATAAGACAGAGATCATGCACCTATCACGAACACCAAGTAACGTAGATATAGAATTAGAAGGTCAAACATTGAAACAGTGTACAAATTTCAAATACTTAGGAGTACAGTTTAGTGACCAAAATGATTCAAAACTGGAAATAACTACCCGAATACAGAAATTCAGTAATAATCTGAATGAAAGACAGAAATATACCTCGCAAAGTGAAAACCATAATATACCTCTCTATTTTAAGACCAATATTGACTTATGGCCATGAATCATGGACATTAACATCAAGAACTAGAAGCCAACTTCAAGCAGCTGAAATGAAAGCCCTAAGACTCATAAAAGGCGTAACAAGACTGGATAGGCTACGAAATGAAGACATTCGAAGAGAACTGGGAGTGGAGGGGATACTAGATTTTGTGGAGAGAGGACAGCTTAGATGGTTTGGACACACCAAAAGAATGGAGGAGGAGCGATATCCTATAAGGTTTTTGGAATGGACACCGGAAGAAGGAGACCGGTAGGAACACCAAAAATGAGATGGCTACAAAACATAGAGAGAGGAGTAGAGAGGAGAGGCTCCAGTTTGCGGGAAGTTGATGAGATGAGGCTCTATGATGATCGCCAAGAATGGAGACAGTTCCTGAAGCAGGACGACTGACAGGCCTGGAGGCCAACCTGGCGTCTGGTGAGAAAGGTGAGAAAGGAAAAAGAAGATAAAAAAATTTTTATTATTTAAAAAACCTAAAAAAAATCTTATGACCATATATAAATAAATAAATAACTAAGACTGCAGTAAATAGAAAGTAATAATTTTATGGCCAAATATGAATTGTAAAAATCATACTTTAGACTACATACAGTAAATAAAAACATAAACATACTTTAGACTACATACAGTAAATAAAATAAAAAAAAACATACTTTAGACTACATACAGTAAATAAAAAAAAATTTATAACCAAATATAAATTGTATAAAACGTTCTTTAGACGACAGTAAATAAAGAAAAAACTTGTCGCAGGATATTTTGTAACAACTTTTCTGACGGGATAATGGAGGAAAAACGCTGCGTCTACCAACAAGAAGACTTGAGAAGGAAAGAGCAAAACTCCCAGAGCGGAGGCAGGACCATTTCATATGCATCACACGCCTTCCTTATTCACACCCAATGTTTCGGAAACATCATCAGAAATTGCTCGGGAATTCTAAACCTGTTTTCGACCACAGCATCGATGTTTGCGACCCCGGTCTGGTGGCCGCTGTGCCTGCGATAAAGTCTGACAAAATAAACAGCGGTCGTCATTTCTGATGCATCAGTGAATTTGGCCTGGTTCTGCAGGAGCATTTTGCATTTTGCATGGTACTGTAATGGCCCGGGCATAATTCATACCACTTTACCTTCAGGTCTTGCTTATTTTTCTTTGCTTCTTACTTTTCTGTTTCCGTCTTTACTTCTTTATTTATTTGTCTCCTGATTCTTTGTTCGTCTCACAATTCGTTCGGTTTTGTTTCGTGTTATATGATGTCTTGTTCTCTTAATCGTTGCTTCAAGTCTGATTTCTTTTAAAAATCTAATCTGCTTATTTTGTTTTATTTTGCTTTGGCATTCTTCACATTGCTCTACGTTTCAATTCTTTTCGTTATCTAATCAGTTTGTTTCTGTTCATTTTTCCATCTTCATTCGTATCATAATCCATTCTGTTGTGTTTCATTTGATTCATTTTTAGCTGCCTATTAATCTTCCCCTTTACAACCAAAGAAATAAGTATAAAAAAAAAAAAAGAAGAAAACTTGAAACTGAATAGAGAATAATTTTCCAAACTTCGTCGTATTATGAAAGAAATGAAGAATTTCCATTGAAGTCTCGGCCGTGAAGTCCCCAACGAAGTCTCCCGTGGTCACATTATCAAAACATCACAGAATTTGACTTCGGCCGAGGATGTTCCCGAAAAGTTTCCGGACTTTTGATTGAGCTGTGATAGGATTTCTATTCTCTGTGTTGAGACTACAAACTTTGATCGGGGAACCCGCGGATAAAGAGCCCAAAGCCCTCCCCGTCTTCCCGAGTTCACAGACCCTCTTCTATTGCAAAAGTTTTCACGTTTTTTTTTTTCCCATGCTCAATAAGAAGCCATAGTCGTATATCACGTGGATTTTATTCTTCGTAGTCTATAGATACTATGGATGATAAATCTGTCAACATAAGCCATGTATCATATATATATATATATATATATATATATATTGATATATAGTAATATAGTAATATATATGTATATATGTATATAATATATATATATATATAATATATATATATATTATATTATAAAGGTTTTTGCCACAAGGAAAAAAAAATAAAAAAGAAAAAGCGAGATAGCCGAGTACTTTCGGTCTTGTTCCGACCCTTTACTATATCTATATATATATATATTATAATTATATATATAGATTATATATATCATATATATATTATATATATTATATAAAGGTTTTTTTTTGCCCACGAAGGAAGGCAAAAATGAAAACAAAAGCGAGATTAGCCGAGTAATTTCGGTCTTGTTCCGACCCTTTACTATATATATATATATAATATATATAGTATGATTATATATATATAAATATATATATATATATATATATAGATAGATATAGATATATATATATATATATATCTATATATATATATATATGTATATATATATATATATATATATATATATATATATATAAATCAAAGTGAAGAAGACAGCATCAAACATGATTTATTCTCATGCGACGTCGAGACCAATGTCTCTCATCCAGGCTAAAATAAAAGATAAAAACTGATAACAATACGCAATAAATTATTTTGTTACAAAAAAAACACATGGATAAAGTAATACAAGGATCACAACATTGAAATACAATTACTCTATATATGTATATATATATATTATAATATATACATATATATATATAGATATATATAGATATATATATATATATAGTATATATATATCTATATATATAATATATATATATAATAGATATATCTATATATATATATCTATGTATATATATTATATATATATATCTAATAATATCTATATTATATAGCCTCTATCATATAGATATCTATATATATATATATCTTATATAGAAATATATATAATATTATATATATATATCTATACTATATAGATATATATATATTCTAGTGATCAAACGGAACGGTCTCATGACCGAACTATCTCTCTTGTAATGGAGTTGAGAAATAAAGTTGTTGTACTGTTATCTACTTATCCGTATTTGAATCATCTCCCTTATTCTAAGAAGAACCATTCTACTAAGATACACATATGGAGAGAAGAAAAGAGGAACCAGTAATGCTTACGAACTACAGTCGTAAGAAACGACAACCAGTCTTTCGCCAAAGTGGAAGAAATTACAATGGTGGCAGCATCAAAGAAGACTAACTTTAACAGAACCATATCAGCCGAACCGAAGAACTTCAAATCATCAACTTCCAGCTATAAGTCAATAATAAACTGAGGAAACGGGATCTTCAATCAACGCACTGTAAACATTGTATGAAGACGAAGATTATGTCCTTCATCGAGAAGAATACAGCATCAACATCGACGTTTTGAGTGACTGTTATCACATATCTCCAAGATTCAAAACTGGACCACGGAGCAGCATCGAACATCAAACAAAAAAAGAAGAAACAAATAAAGGAAACAACGCACGATCACAAGCAAGGACGTGGGGAGAGTAGGCCAAGAAGGCTGTGACGTCATCACGACATTGACTTCTTCATGCAACGAGAGAGAGAGAGAGAGGGAGGCTGTGACGTCATCACACTTCCGACGCGAGAGAAGGAGAGGGAGGCTGTGACGTCATCGGATGGTCACAATCTATCCCCATATAAACCAGAGCTAAGTAGAACTTTTTTTATCTATTCAGGTTTTTTCTCAGTGAAGTGTTGTTCATCAAGAGTCGATCGTCCAGTATTCTGGGGGTGAGTTATATAGTCTGCTTCATCTTCATTCATTACAGGAATCAATCTTCAACTACGAGTCTCATCCCGCAGACCTTTTTTTTTTCTATATGCGGTGAAGAGGCTTTAGACGTAGTACTGGCTTTGTTTAAGAAATACCCTTAACCAAGCCTCTATGACTCAGCTTAATGTTGTCGAGCGGGCGGCGCTAATTGCCGACCGGCTAAATGAATATCAAGTAAGTTTAAGTAACTCCGGGTGGGTTACAAGTGCCAGAATCGCCGTGAAAGATTTTATCCGTCTCATATACCTCACGACCATTACAGCCATGTTGCCTGAAGCTTTAGTGCTGTGTTTTGACAAAAAGCTGCAGCCGAACAGTACGGAATTAGATATGTATAAACAAATCAAAAACACATGTCTAATGTACTGACCTTGATCCCTCGCTACTCAAGTTTTTGCAAAAAATGAGAATAAACCACAACAAGTAAACGTGGTCCATAATAATAATCAAGCTGCAGGGATGGTTTGTTATAACTGTAAACGACCAGGTCACATGATTTTCAGACTGTCGGACGCATTTTTGTTCAATACATAATAGTTCCACTCATTCATATAATCGTTGCTTCTCGCGGAATCAACAGCAGAATCCTAAAAACACGCAAACAGTTGCCAATGAAAACAAAAAGAAGGGTCCTCAGTACTATAAAAAGAAACAAGCAAACGGTAATGCTGCTCAACAGCAGAAACAAACAAATCGTGCTTCAGGTACCTCTGTTCCTGGGCCGTCTAGCCAGAACTTGCAAGGTCAAGCGAATTTTCAAGGAGTGCAAAACAAAGCAAATACCACGTAGTTAGCTCCAGGGGGGGAGAGGACGATGTTGGGTCATCCATATCAAAATCTTTTGTATCAAATAATCAGTTTAATCATTTATCAGATCATTGTGAGGCAATCGATTTTCCTATGAAACACACGGCCGAATCCAAAAAAAAAATCAAAAAAATCTGCAGGTTCCCGTAGATTGCAACAAATTCATGCAATTATAAGTCAAGATGAGTTACGACCAACCTTACATGCAGTAAATTTGGACCATAAGTCATTTACTTTGTTCTTTGATTCTGGTAGTCCACGTAATATCATGGATTTGCGGACTCATCATTTACTCTTTTAAACAAACTTCCCTATAGAGAAGTCCGAGTAAGACTCTCGGTATATGGAAATAATGAAGTTAAATGTGGTAGGAGTAACTCATGTTCAGTACAAGGTCGGTAAGCGCACGTTTTCCGATACCTTTATCGTTGTACAAAACATTAATATGTATCCCGCAGTAATTATCGGATACCCGTCTATGGCCAATCAAAACATTACATTAGCCCCTGCAAAACACGGCGTGTATATCAAAGGAAAATTCTATGTCTTCTAATACCCTAAAATCAGTTTTAGATAATAAAGGAGACAGAAAGAGTAGTAACATATCGAAGAACCAATCACTTGTCTCATGAACCAAGAAATAATCCACGTGACCCAACAGAATTCTCGCTCACACAACCGTAATATCAGCTTGCACGCCAAACTCTCGAGCCGAACGTAACTTCGAACATATTAGTGCGTGTAAGAAAACCTTGCCGGGATCTGAAATGTTAATCTTTTCCCGACACTCTGAAAAACACACGGATTATACCATCACACAAGCCATTTATGCAGTCGGCTCACAACAACAATGTAACATCGAAGTCTGTAATCATTTGAATACCACTTTAGTAATCCACAAAAATCAACATATCTTGGATGTGGAAGTTTATAAGCATCGCATTCTTACCGTAGCTGAGATCAATCACGCTCAACTCAGTTGCGGATGAATCCCTTTTGCAATCTATAAATCAATAAGGACATTCAGAAGAAATTCAGCAGCAGAAATTTTTGAATCTTTTAACTGAATATCATGATGTTTTCTCCACTACGGATGGAAACCATTAGGAAAAACGGATGTGATCGAGCATCAAATAAGGCTAAAGGACAAACAGAAAGTAATCTATGTACCTTCGCACAGACTTCCTATGAAATTTCAGAATGAGATAACTGAGGAAGTAGGTAAAATGCTAAAAGAAGGAGTCATTAGGAAATCAAACAGCCCTTATAATTTTCCGTTAATAGTAGTTACCGAAAAAAAGATCGAACTTGGCGGATATGCGTCGATTTTCGTCGCTTAAATGAGGAAACAATCCCTGGCCGATTCCCAGTGCCATGTACTGACGATATTCTATCTTTACTAGGTCAGAACAAATATTTTACCAGTTTGGACTTACTAAAAGGCTTCCATCAGATTCCGTTGGAAGAAGAGAATATCCCATACACTGCCTTCAGCACAGCCAGGGGACATTATGAGTTTTTGCGTATGCCTTTTGGTTTACGTTGTTTGCTCCTATAACTTTTACTAGAATGATAAACATTGTGTTTGGAGACTTGTTAGGAGATATCCTTCATGCCTATATGGACGACCTAGTAATCTTTTCTAATACCTTAGAAGAACATCTACGTAAATTAGAGTTAGTGCTACAAAGACTAAGGCAGCATACCTAAGGGTAAAGATAAGTAAGTGTGAATTTTTTAAAACAGAACTAGTCTATTTAGGTTTCACGGTGTCTAGTCAAGGTCTTAAAGTAGTCCATGATAAGTATCGGCTATCCGTAACTTCCCGATACCTACAAACGTCAAGGGAATACAGCAATTTCTAGGGTGTAGCGGGTACTATAGGAGGTTCATTAGGAACTACTCCATCATAGCCGCTCCCCTAACCGATCTTATAAAGAAGGGCGTAGATTTCATATGGTCTGAAAAACATCAACAGGCGTTCGATACATTGAAAGATGAACTGTAGTTCTCCTATCTTAAAATTTCCTGACTTTGGTAAGGAATTCTTTATTGTAACAGACGCCTCAGACCTAGGAGTATGGTGGTGTATTGCTTCAACAATATGATAAACAGATTTTTTCCCTATAGTTTTTTATTCACGTAAACTGAGACCTTCCGAAAGTGAATATGCAGAATAGTACAAGGAAGGGCTCGCTATTGTTAATTCACTAGTGCATTTAAGTTCATAATATACGGTTATCCGTCAAGTTCTCACTGATCATAAGCCCCTAACCGGACTTCTTTAAAGGCTTTAGTCACAGCCCTAGCGAACTCGGTGGCATATGATCATCCCCCAAGACTTTGGCGCAGGATCGGGTGGGATTACCTGGAAAGCAAATCTCATTGCTGACCGCATTATCACAACCCAACCCCCTCGTCATCTTGTACAGAGCCATTTTGCTGAATTAATCGATATCTCAAACCTCCACGCCCATTGTTAAAACTATATCTGAACAGGAAGATCTGGGCTGGAGTGCTGAACTATTACAGACGGAACAAAGAAAAGATCAGCAAATAGAAAAAATCATAAATGCGTTACTTAAACGGAAAATCCGAAGGAAAAAGAATATATAAAGTATAAGCAGCAGAATTATATCATCAAAGATAATATCCTGTGTAGATCCGTGAACGAGGAAAAACCTGCAAACACACCACAGTTGAATAACAACCATGTGGTGGTACCTATCTCACTCATACCCACTGTCTTAAAATGGTTGCATGAAAATCCACTGCATGGACACCCGGGTTTTTTCCCATCATGTCACAAAGAAAGCCAAATCTTTTATTTTATTGGCATACGATGCTTACAGATATAAAAAGCACATAGCTAATTGTCGCACTTGTCAAGAATACAAAGGGCACGAAGACACCTGTCAGCCTAGGGGCTTACCCGGTGCCAAAATCAACCCTTTGAAAGCGTACAAACTTAGATTTATTACAAAGGGTTTTTACGAGTCAGACAGAGGAAATAAGCACCTCCTAGTAATCATAGATGCCTTGACTCGAATATACAACTGATAGCGCTTAAAACAAAAACCGCAGTCGAGTGCGCTAGGAGTTTTTACGAGTTCTACATTTGTAAACATGAATTTCCACCACACAATCATATCAGACTCGGGCGGGAGTTCAATAATCATTTCCTTAACTCCTTGTGCGAATTCCTTTGCATAAAGAAAAAAAATCAATACCATGATCTATCACCCAGAGTCTAATGGGCTAGTGAGGGCAATCATAAGGTTTAAAACATTTTAAGGGTCACCTTAGGGGGGGCGACCCCAACTGGGACATTGCCCATACCTGCGGTACTAAGCACACTTAATCACTCATATCATGTGTCTATTAAAATGACACCGCACGAGCACTGTACGGTATCCCCAGCTAGAACACCATTCCATGTATTAACGCCTACAAACCAATTTATCAAATCCTCTAAAGGAGTTATGGATGCAAGCATAAGTCGATATAATATACTTCGTAAGAATCTAGAAAGAGCACAAATTATAATGAAAAAAAAAAAAAGAAATCATGATAAAATAGCTAAGCCAACTAGAAACATATGCCGTGGGCGATAAGGTATACATACAAGTATACGTACGTAAAGGTCTAAATTACAAACTGACACCTAAGTTTGAAGGCCCGTTTAAAACATTTTTAGAAACATTAACGGCCAATAGATTTTAGGGTTCAAAATGTATCCCAACCCACTGATATGAGAATCGTTCCATTGGCACATATCAGAATCTAAAGAAAAGGTAGATGGAGGGAGGGAAAAATGGTTGTGATTTTATGAAACTTGTATAATATTTATATATATATATAAATCTACATATTTGTATGTAAACTATTCTTTAAAATGAGTTATACATATATTTTACTCATTACAGGTTTCCAAAATGAATCTGTTATTGTTTAGGAGTGATATTTGTTCGTTCAGACATCTTTGTCGCGTGGAAAGAGAGCTAAGACGAAAGAAAATAGAATTTAACCATGCACTATTATCGAAAGAACCCAGGACTTTTATTTACATCGAGTAAATATAAGTCATAGAAGTGGGATATTGCAGGCGATCTTTTTGCCTGAAGATGACGTCCTTACCTAAGAATGACCTGTTGAGGTTTGCTGTTTTTCGTTAAGGGAAATGCACCACGTTTATTTTCATGCTAACTCAGAGATTTCACTAGCTCAAACCCTAAGCGTCGCGGAAATGTTATTTTATTGACTTGCAAAATAAAACCGCTGAGGCAGAGGAAACTTGCCTCGGGACTTGCTGATGTGGTCTGTGCGGCACAATACCTCTTGAACGTCGCCCACCCCGCTTATTTTTGCTGGACTAAACATCTTGGGATCCGAGTTTAGGCTTAGGAATTTCAAATCGCCTTAAGATAAATAATCAAATAAAAGAATTGAGTTTTTGCAACACAAACCGAATTAGCTTTGTCCGAACTTCGCAGCCAGTTATCCTCAATCAATCAATAATGAGTTTGGTGAACGAAAACATTCTAGTAATATCGATCAGATTATGGAAGTTCAACACTTGCTGGCTACATTAGCTTATTATAGTTCGAAAATAGATCATATCAGTATCAAAATATCACATTTTATTGAGAAATCAAAGGACTATGTGGAAGCTATTACGTTAGCAACAAAAGGTGTGTTATCTCCACACCTTAAATGCCTATTAAGGATCTGACTTTAACTTTAGGAGGACGGCGGGAGAAACTAGGTTATATTTCCTTTATTAGACGCCCATAAAGTAGAGTTTTATTATAGCCTAATATCAGTCAGCGTTGAAAATTATAGGATTATGATCACTATCCCTTTTTGATTCTTCCGATGCTTGGCAATCATACAAAATAGCACCGTTTCAATCTTTCATGACGAATAAAACTCAAGTCCAGTAATGTCCAATTTGACGGGGCATGTTTCTGATTTCTCCTGATAGGAAATCATTTACAATCATTAAAGACTTAGATAAAACTCACTCACTGTTCAGAAAGCCATGGAAATAAATTGAAGTTTGTACAGCGACTCTTTGAATTCCATCCTATATCAATGGATTCATGTGAGTTAGGCATAGTGTAAAACGGCTCTCTCTCCCATACACGCGAAGGTTGTCTGAAGAAACTTTTATCTCTTTACAGTAATACGTTCAATTACAGAATGAACCAATGGCTCCTTGGATCCGATACGACAAAGACGGTTTTTCAAGTCCTCCATGCCCCGGACGGGACCACCGCCCATTCCCAAGTCTTTGTAGCAGCTGATGGCTGTACAGGGACATCTACAAACTACACAGTCAGAGGGGGTCAACACGATAATACGTGAGAAGACACTCTTTGCGAACTACACCCTTGGGCGACTACAATTATCCCATCACTACCTCGCCCATACAACGCGCGGCTGGCTCATCGTTTGACGCAACTGGCTGAGAGGACCACGCGTTACCGACTTATGCAGGAGGAGAAAATCTTCGTTACTACGTGCTGCTGGCCGTGTTTGGCGTTACGGCAATATTGATTATCGCCGTTAACATCTTTGCTTGGCGTAGGTTGAGGTGAACACAGAAGGATCTTCAAGGGAACATGTTGCCGCGTCCAGACGACATTCCTGTTGCGTTAAAACCGTATACATTCACGGCCGTCTGAAACTGGCCCTATTTCACTTGGTGCCTAGGAAAAATTGTCTGGAATTGGTGTTGTGTGTGAAAAGCGGTCTGTACGCTGGCAATATGTAGGACAAGAAAGACTCCAAGCCTTTGCATTTTGAACAGTTAAAAGTATCTCTCGGGCACCTAATAAAATATTGTAGCCCAATATATATATATTAATATACTCATAAAAGTATTTATTCGGGCACCTAATAAAATATTGAAGCCCTATGTATTAAACTATTGGTGCGTGTACGTACCTGGAATCTGTATCTGTGCACACTTATACTATTATACAATTGTACAATTATATTTATATATTACAAGGAGTGACAAGTACTCTTTAACAATTATCCATGATCATGTTTGTGTTTTACCCATAACCGTATTCTTAATAGGTTACCATTACCTAATCGTAATGTATACATGTAACTTTTGATTTTTACCTTTTGATTTTTTTTGGTACCTAATAATCATTATTATCAAACATGGATCTATATTTTCCATGCATTTCTCTTTATTTATGAATATGTCCAAAAAGGGCATGTAACAGAACCTTTTTATGCATTTAATCACTTGTTATGATTATATCTAAATATATGTTACGAGCACACTCCTAAGAAACCATGTTTAAAGTAACTTTTGTTATTCAAGGCTTGAATGGTAGCTGTCCGAGCCTAATGTAATAAATAACATTATTTGAACAGATAATTATATATATCTGTAAACAGAATCCATGACCTGAGGGGTCATTGGTGAATTAGGAGCGTCCTACGTGACTAACACAAATCTAGATCACGCTGTGCAATGCATGCAGTAGCCTGGTTTACGTTTGTTTGAAAACATCATCGATTCATGCATTTGTTAATCTTTCATAACACCTTCCATGGGAAGCGGTTGACCTGTTAACCTGCGCCGGAAACTTGTAACTTCCGAGCCGGCGGACTACGTATGTTTTTTATGTGAATCACTGAGATAGCTAATGTTTCGCTATCGACGTGATGCTTTA
>NC_087213.1:13454303-13459303 GCF_015104395.2 Macrobrachium nipponense | reverse complement strand
AGAGAGAGAGAGAGAGAGAGAACGCGCCAAGCGTCTTCTCGGGCTAAAAGCTAAAACCGTTTTTGACAAGGGCTAAATCCTCAGGTCATTTTTCCCTCAGAAACTTTCGAAGTGTCTAAATCCTTGGCGAGTCAGAAATGATTAAAGAAGTGTCTTTTGCTCGGGAATTATCAATTCCCTGCTATTTAATGGCCAGTGAAATGTTAATGTCGAGTGCGTAAAAAGTGATTATCCATTTTATCAGACGACACCGTATCACCCTAAAGCAACCATTTACTCTATGTATAGACTAAGTCACCTGATTGTTCTGTTATGAAGCTTATTGTTCCCACGGTCTAGACCGTGCATGTGCCTTCTGAATATTTTTTGCGCCAATTTTTTTATTGTTTAATCTGGTCTGTCGGTTTCTTGGCATCAGATTCCAGTCATTAGCCATATTCGTCCCCACCCCCTTTTTTTTCTATTACCGCAGATATCGACTAGAGACAGGCTTGGGTCCAAGAACTTGTACGAGGAAGGAGTTCCCCTAAGACCTATCCTCTCTTCCATCAACACCTCCAGCTATGAACTCGCTACATTCCTCGTTCCCTTACTCCAACCTTCGGTACACACTAACTAACTCGCCCAACTTCAAAGACGAAGTTATCCAACAGGACCCAGATCTGCTCATGGCAAGTTATGACGTCGAGTCCTTATTTACAAAAGTCCCAGTAGCAGAGACCATAGATATCATTTTAAACAAGCCATTCACCTCCGACAACTAATTTTTTTAATCTTTTTAACAAAACTCAATTTAGATCTCTGTTAGAATTGGCTGTGCTGGACACTGCCTGTATATATAGACAGATAGAAGGGAAGACGATGGGCAGTCCTGTACGACCGACCTTCGCCAACATCTTTATGAACTCCCTGGAGAGCAAGCCCTGAATAGCTGTCCTTGTGATTCCCGACCCACTCTTTCACGAACGTTACATTGACGACACTTTCGTCCTCTTTAGACATGGTTACCAAGTTGACGCAGTTGTAGAACATTTGAATACCCAACGCCTAAATTTCAATTTATCGTTGAGAAAGAGACCCAGAACTCACTTCCCTTCCTGGACGTCAAAGTTACCAAAGAGGAGTTAGGTTTCCGCACTGGCACTTAAAGGAAGAATACTTTTGCTGACCAAGGTACTAATTTTTACAGCTCATGCTTTTTAATCTTAAGATGAATTCCGTGTCCGCTCTCCTCCATAGAGCTTTTAGTTTCCTAATTGCTTCATTGAACAAGAACATTTACCTTCCACTAGCATTCTTCCATAGACCCCTTAACTAATTGCTTAATTTGAAACTAAATCGCGCCCCCCCCCCCCCAACCCTCATAGTTCCCATTGCCACTAAATTACGTCTTTATACCAGATTCCCTGATTTACCTGACTACAGATTCGGGAAAAAATGTATTAGTTTATTCAATGAACAGTTACCTGCACTCAATCTAAAGATGATCCCGATGACCCCTGAACCCATTTCAAGGTAGTATTAGTCCCATATTTACCTCCGGTGTAATCTACTAATATACCTGTCCCAGATGTAATCTGAACACATACATCGGATGTACTAGGAGGCTGCTAAAGATCCGAACCTCCTCTCACCAGGGGATTAGCTATACACAGGTAGTCTACCGTCTAATCCTGATTAGTCGAATGTGAGAAAACCAAAGCAAGATTGCAAAACACCTATAGCGACACCGACTTTACCATTGTATGGAGGAACTACCACCTTCGAATCTATAATGATCAATTGATTGTCCCTACCCTTAATCACCGGTCAGCATCAGGCCAACTGTTCGTTGCATAGTTAACTCTTTCTCTCTCTCTCTCTCTCTCCCTCTCCTGTTCTGCATTTCATGTTAGTGACGTGTTTTGTGCTTCTTGCCTCTGCTTTTGGTAGTTTCCCCTTGTTACGTTTTTTGACAGCTAAAGTGGTGTTAATAAGTACATGATGTGTGTATATTTACTTTTTTATACACAAATAATGTTTATTTTTATTCGCTTTTTTCAGCCTGGAAAATGTATCAAACGATACCAAACGTCAGCTTCTTAATAAATGTATAGAAAACAGAATGCCTTTGCAGAGTTCCATTATATATATAGATATTCTATATATATATATATATATATATATATATATATATATATATATATTATATATATCTCCGAGAGGCAGAGAGAATATTTGTGTGTATAGATATGTATACAGTATATATATATATATATATATATATATATATATATATATATATATATTATTATACAGCGTATATGTATTAATAATTACATGTTTCTAATCCTGGTTAGGGTAAGAGCAGAATTCCCTAAAGGTGTCAGTTATTCTTAAATTAATGTAAACTCTGTCCTATGTGATATTTGTGGCCTACACTTTGGAAATAGATAAACAGATTGATGGAGAGATAGACAGTTAGTGTACGGTTACAGGACCGAATTGAGAGGCTGAATAACAGAGAGAGAGAGAGAGAGAGAGAGAGAGAGAGAGAGAGAGAGAGAGAGGAAAAAAAAAGAAAAAAAGTGACTTTAAAGTCGTCTTATTTCCACATCACAAGAAAAGAGAGGAGAGAAAAAGGAGAGAGAGAGAGACTCTCTCCAAACGTCTTGGGTAAAAGCTAAAACCGTTTTTTGACAAGAGCCAAAGCCGCAGGTCATTTTTCCCTCCGGAACTTCCCAAGTTTCTAAATCTTCGGCGAAACAAAAAATGATTAAAGAATTATTCAATCATTCCGGCCGTTAATAATAGTCAGTGAAATGTTAGGTACTGATTGTGTCAGCCTAGGCGGTATTTCATAACTGTTCAATTATCAAAATTGAAACAGCAGTCTGTCAGTAATAATAAAAATTATTATATCTATTAAAGATCAAAATCACCTCTGAAAGTCCAAAGGAGGTCTACCGTATTCTAAGACTAGCACGTAACACCCGACAGGTGTTATGCTGATAAATACTTTGGCATACGATTACATAATATTCAGTACTATCAGAAAAAAAATAATGAAAAAAGAAATATTGAATTTCGTTATCCTTGACAAATTTACTTTTAATTACTTTGGAGAAACGAAGAAACCAAAAACTTTTGTTTCATTTAACAATATTAGATCGCCTAAACGACTGGCACATAATATTGGCGCGTATTCTGCCACGTCCTCCCAGTACGTGTCAGAAGTTTAAACACCCAAAACTATTGGCAACGTATTATGGCACGTCCTAGTACGTGCCAGTAGGTTTTAGGCACCTAAACTATTTGCACGTAATGGGACAATCCAGTAGTTTAGGAGCCTAAAGTACTGGCATGGCCCGGAACGTACCAGTGGTTTAGGTGCTTAAACTACGTGCACGTACTGGGACGTGCTAGTAGTTTAGGTGCCTAAACTTCTGTCACCAATCAGGCACGTCCCAGTGCGTGCCGGAAATTTACATGCCTAAACTACTGGGACGTGCCTGTAATTTAGGTGCGCAAACTACTCGGACGTGCTAGGATATGTAACAGTAGTTTAGGCGCGTAAAATACTGGCACGTACTTGGACGTTCCAGAATACGTGCCAGTAATTCATGCTCCAGAACTAATGGCACGTATTCTGGCCTGTCCCAGTACGTGCCAATAGTTTACGCACCTAAACTGCTGCCACGTACCAGGAAGTGCTAGAATATGTGCCTATAGTTCAGGCACGTTAACTACTGGCACATACTGGAACGTAGGTACTGGGACATGCCAGAAAACGTGCCAATATTTTTTTGTCATCTTGGGTTATTTCATCCATTTAAGGCATTTAGATTACAGTAAGGTATTAATGTGAAGAATCTCCGTTGGCCATATATTACCTCTTAACGCTGTTACTAAATCTATCATCATTTTTTTTTTTTTTTTTTTTTTTTTTTTTTTTTTTTTTTTTGAAACGCTGGTTTTCAGTAGATTCTCCTCAAAGTGAGAAAGAGAGAGAGAAAAGGGGAAAGACTGTTGATGCGCAGTAATATCCTCTATATTTCAGTATCAGAATGAATTGTACAGATGAATAGTACTATGCAGCTTTATGCCTGCCATCCCATAAATGCCATTAGCAATTTATTTTAAATGTCTTTCTGCGCCTGTAATATGCCCCCCAACGATCTCTCTCTCTCTCTCTCTCTCTCTCTCTCTCTCTCTCTCTCTCTCTCTCTCTCGAGTGCAGTGCAGACGATTACTCATCTTTATAACTCCGATACCATAAATGTCACTAACATTCATACAGATTTTTTATTTTAATGTTCCGTGCGTGCTCATAATAGGTTTTCCCTTAACCTAAATGCCCCAGCTCTCTCTCTCTCTCTCTCTCTCTCTCTCTCTCTCTCTCTCTCTCTCTCTCTCTCTCGTATGTGAGCCTTAATGCAGGACTCTTGTTTAAAAGGATTAACCGAGTAAATCCTCGCGCCCAGAAGGAGGAGATTGTTGGTACTAGTCCTAGTTTGTGTTTGTCATTCAGCTGCCTTAATCTTCCTTCAGTTGATTGCTTTTGATAGTTTTCGTGAATATCGAAAGATTTTCATCTCAATATCGAGATGCTCGAATCGAAAAGTTTAATATTTTGTTGAGGTTAAGCCTGAGCTTTGATACATTTTTCCCGTCAGACGAACCAGTTGTGTAGAATTTCCTGACATGAGAGGAAATCTGCCGTTCTGATCTTGGGTCCAACGGCAGAAAGTTTCCTAGTCCTCTTCAGATAAGCCTTATCAATTCTGCTCACTCTCTCTCTCTCTCTCTCTCTATCTATCTCTCTCTCTCTCGATTCTATTGTTTTCTATCCTACTGTTTTCCCGGTACCCTGTGAAGCCTGAATAGTGTCTCCTTAGTGTTTTTGTTCCCATAAAGACTAAACTTCTTTTCTGCATTGAGGAATTTGCCCGGGTGATAGACTTAACCAAAGTTATTCATGTTTTGTACTAATTCTTGATTGCTTCACCTTTCTTCCATAT
>NC_087213.1:13449606-13453803 GCF_015104395.2 Macrobrachium nipponense | reverse complement strand
TGCATCTCGGAACCTGCCTGATGCGATACTGGAATCTCAACAACTGTAATTTCTAAGCCTTCTCCTGTGGCCTTTAAAGAACCTCCCATACATGATAAGTTTTTAAGTCTGCCGCCCTGCGTCATACTCGGCATCTAGCGCCAATCTAGATCTTGTGGATTCACACACTTTCAGGGGAAGTCAACATCCAATCCTCTGCAGCTTCTTCCCAAGGTTCTATGAAGGGTGGCTCGTCCAAAGACCCCATCTCTTCAGCAGTGACTCAAGAAGAATGTATTGCCTCTGCCGCCCTTACACAGTCGCCTCCTGGTCCCAGTTAGCCCCTTCCGCCTCAGGGGCGCCGCCTTCTCTGGCTAAGTAATCAGGATACCTTGGAGATTATCCTTGGAGCAATTAGGGATACGCAACAGAGGATTGTTACTCTAGAGGAACATCCCTTTAAGAATCTAACTATGATTCCTCGTCTGACGCCACCTCTATCCAGAAGAATATTTCATTAATTAGAAACTCTCAGGAGGCACAGGTTCAAAGAGACGTGGCTCCTCCAAGAACAATGGGCATCATCCCAGTCCGTCAGGCTTATGAGGCCCTTTTTGATCGTCTTGCACCCGATCCTGCTGCTATCTCAGAATGAAATGACAGCTCCTTCCATCCTCCAGATTCGAAGGGGGAAAGGGCAGTAGTCGTGCATCTAAGAATTTCGTCCCCGACTCAAGTACGGGAGGAAACGACACAGGACAGAGGTAGATGGAAGAGATTTAAAAACGGCGACCCCGAGTAGGGATAAACCTGGGAAGAAGACTCCATTCTCCCATAACATCTACGAATACATTAAGACATTTGAGAGGCAAGAATTTTTGTTCTCACGGAACCGGCCGTCTTGTTCAATTCTGACAGATTGCAGCCGCCTCCTAAGAATGCTGTTCAAGACAAGCTGGGTGCACATCAGAACTTCCTCAGCTCATTGAACATGACCATCGCAGTGGAAGTACTAAAGTTAGCATATCCTAGTTTTACCAGAATACTGCGCTGATTAACAGTTCCCCTAGGGCTGGTCCCGAAGGATAAGATATTTTTACGTGGCTAGGAACCAATTGGTCACCTAGCAACGGGACCTACAACTTATTGTTGGATCCGAACCACATTATATCCTGAAATTAATTTCTATCACCAGAAATAAATTTCTCTGATTTAGCGTTGGCAGAGCCGAGAATCAACCTTCGGACCACCAGATGGGTAGCCTAGTGCGAACCACTCGTCCAACGAGGAACTAATGGAAGTACCAACCAGACAGACCCCTAAAGAGGATCCTAACTCTTCAGCTCTATACTTTGTTGAAGATGCCCTTACAGCCATGGTAGACAGCCTACAACCTCTTCGCTAGAAAGAAATATGAATTGAGGAAGCTCGCACTTCCGGCTGTTTTATGAAAAATACTCTGGTTTTTAAAGCTCCTCAGTCCAGATCCACTTTCAAAGAAAGGAGTAGTCACCCAAGCTGTTCATCAGGCCAAGTCAATGCTGACCATGCTTGGTTTTAGGAATCCTGCTACGAAGCGCCCTTTCTCACAAGACCTTGGGTAACTTCAGAAGGAATTACCAGAATCAGTACACTTCTTCATCTTCTAACAGATGTCCCTGAGGTACCTCAAGAGGTCGTGGAAAATGTAACCTCGGGGCAGAGGTATGATGTCTCCAGGCACCCCTAGATGTAACCAGTCTTCCAGGGGAGGGGTAAATCTTTTTAGAATTTGAGGGTTGGCAGGAGACTCCAATACTTTCATCAATATTGTACAAGAGATTCAGGGTCTTGCAATCAGAAAGGGGCTGAGGTGGGAGTGGTGCAGTCCTCCATCACACTTCCATTCATTCTTTCAGGCTTCAATCCACAACTCAAAGAATTTGCTTCATACTGATGAAAACCAACCGGGGCAATAGAGGGAGACGACCTCCCTCCTCTTTCAGGGCCCCTTATTTTCAGTCCCGAGAAAGATACAATAAAAGACGGATCATCTTGACCTGTCAACCCTCAACAATCAATACAATGTCCGACCTTCAGAATGACGTAAGATTGTTGTTGCCAGTAGGAGCTTTTGCCACCTCCATCGACTTGAAAGACGCCTATAGGCATATTCTGAATTTCCAATAATACACCCATATTACAGGAAGTTCCTCTGATTCAGTCTAGAAGGGAAGAAGTTTCGTTTCAAAGCTCTACCTTTCGGACTCAACATCGCTCAGAGATTATTCACGAAGATCTCCGCCGTCCAATTCTGAGGGAACTCAGGCAGAAAGGTATCCCAGGTTATTGATATATCTGGACGACTTGCTGATATGGGTGAATTCGGGAGTGGGTTGTTTAAAGGCAACAAGGTTTGTTTTACAGACCCTGTCTGAGTTGGGGGTTTTTCTTATCAACATGAAGAAATCAAGATTAACTCCGGAACAGACTTTCAGTGGCTGTGGGTGGTTGGGACACCACTTCTGGTACCCTGTATCTGCTGAGAGACAAGGTCATGTCTCTATCTCGGACCCTTTCGTTATTTTTGAAGCAAACATCAGTGTCTTGTCGGCAAGTGGAGCAGATGTTGGGGAGGCTCCAATTTGCATCAATAGGCGACCCTGTGGGCAAAGCCATTTTAAAGGGCCTGAATCACTTTTTAATCACGAAGACCAATAGAAAGCAAAGGGATCAGTTATGTCCATTCCCTCCGTTCATCAAGAAGGCTCTAGAAAGATGGATGCATCAGAGTTTTTCTCGGCAGTGATTCCTTTCCGTCCACCTCCACCCAGTCTGGATGTGTACACGATGCCTCCCAGACAGGCTAGGGATTCACACATCTGCAGGGCAGAGGTTTCAGGGTGCATGGTCTCATCCTCTCGCAACTTGCCATATAAATATTTTAGAGATACCCGTCGTGTATATTGCCATCAAGAAGCTGAATCTCCAGCCAGGGATCCACTTCAGATTACACTCAGACAGCGCAACAGCAGTGGCCTGTCTGAACAGGAAGGGGTTCGCGAAATCAAAGCCTCTTAGTGAGTGAACCCTCTCTATTCTGAGGTTTCTTCAGAGGAGAAACCTAACGATGACAGCGTTTCACGTGGCAGGGGTGAGAAATGTTATTTCAGATGCGTTATCCAGAAGCCATCCAATACCATCGGAGTGGTCTCTGGATCAGACATCCTTCCACTATGTTTGCTCCCAGTTGGAGATGCCCCAATTAGATCTTTTGCCACGAGAGAGAATTCCCAGTTACCTCACTTCGTTTCTCCGGTGATCGACCTCCTGGCAGTGAAGGTCGACGCCCTCACATGGGACTGGAACAGGTGGCAAGTAAATTACCTGTTTCTTCCAACAAAGATGGTCCTCAGAGTGCTCAGTTATTTGGAAAGCTTCAGGGGAAAAAGCAAAGCTGATAGTCCCATTGTGGACCTGCCCAGCATGGTTCCCTCTATTGCCAGCAAGGGCAAAAAGAAAGACTCATAATCCTGAATCCAGTACTCTCGCAACTAGTTGGGAGGAATCGTTGCTTTTGTGCCTCAAAGATTCTCCTCCAACTAGCTTGCTGGAGTTTATGATTAAGATTCATAACAAGTTATACTCTAGTGATTCAGCAAGAATTTTATTTAAATCCTTAAGAACTTCTACCAATAGACAATATCAGACTGTGTGGAACTCTTTTTGTCATTTTATTAGATCTAATAATATTAGTAAGATTTCAGTGGAAACTATTTTACCATTTCTGAGAAATCTTTTTAATGACAGACATTTATCTCCTACCACAATTTCAACTTATAAGTCTGCATTATCTAATCCTCTTAAGCTTGCTTTCAACATTGATGTAACGGTTCATCCATTTCCAGAATTTATGAAAGCCCTTTTTTAAAATCAAACCATGATTCCTTGTACAAAATTTCTTTGTCTCAGATAAGGTTTTTAAACTTTGCATTGTCTTCAAGGTTCCAAGAGAACCCTTGTGTTAAAAGATAGTTTTATATATTACATTGTTTCTAATCTCATTTACTACTGAGCTCATATGAATTTCTTGATTTTTCTTCAGAGAGGGTCAGACTGTTTCCTGATCCAAATTTTTTGCCAAGAATGAATGTCCTAATTCTAGACGTGACTGATTTTTATCACTAGATTAAGGATGATTAAGGAGGGTCGTCATCCTTTATGTCCGGTGCATAAGTT
>NC_087213.1:13434606-13444606 GCF_015104395.2 Macrobrachium nipponense | reverse complement strand
GGTGTTTCATTGCAGCCGACAATATCCTGCAACGAACGCACTCTTTTTCTTTTTTTTCTTTTTTACCCTTTTTTCCCCGAATTTTTTCAGACGCTTTTTACTGTGTTTTTCTATCCCAGGCTTCGTAAATGATCAGCCGCATTTTGATACCGTCGCTGTAGCCACGTTTTACGTTTTGGCTTTCATATGATCTTGAAATTATGTAACTACTATAGTAGATTCACATCAACCGTGCATTTGATATCTAGGCCCATAAACCACTATTTGAACTTTGTAACTAATATATATATATATATATATATATATATATATATATATATATATATATATATATATATATATATATATATATATATGTGTGTGTGTGTGTGTGTGTGTGTGTGTGTGTGTGTGTGTGTGTACACATATAGGAAATTAAAATTCCATACCATACATTCCGACTGACAGTACTGCATCCCAGAACGCTATATATATATATATATATATATATATATATATATATATATATATAGGGACTACGGACAGTGGATGGGAGTATTTATATGGAATATGCCGATTTGGAAAGCGAATTTGGTAGGATTTTAGAATTGGCTGATGCCGTTAATGGACGGGGTCGGGGGCGATCCGTATTTGTTTTAGTCATCGTTAGGTACACCCCGGGTCGAGGTCGAGGCTGGTGGGCGGACCCTCTGAAAACACTCACTCGAGAGTGATCTTTCACTCGAGAATGAATCTTTAAATTAACTTGTCCCTAAATTCCGATTTCCTGCGTCCTGCTGATAGGTTTATGTTGCCTTCTTAACAGATGTAGGTGGATTCCGAAGTCTTTCTTTATCCGAAATCGTTATTCCACACCTCCATATTCCCACTGAAACAACATTTGTCACCTAACCAATGTCCACATTCACTAGTGATCAGGACGGGTACAGTCAACTGAAATTAGGGTTTTTATGTTTTTGTATTTGTTGACATTGCTTCCTTTATTTTGGTTATGGGTTGTTTGATTATGGTAAAGATGCATTTATATGCTATATATATATATATATATATATATATATATATATATATTATATATATATATATGTGTTTATTTTTACGTATTATATGTGTGAATTTCATCACATCACCGTGATACATAAGCACTCATTAAGCTACAAACGTCCTTTGATATCTAATTCGCTCTACCTCGGAATTGATATATTTTCATGTATGTTAACCGAAGGGGAATTTTTTTGTTTGATAAGAAATTCGTCGGCTCATGGGCTCGAACCACGGAACCAAGAATTCAGGACGTACAGTGAAGCTCTTTACCCACAAGGCTATCACGAGAGGTATAAGTTAACCCCGCTTCTCACCTACGAATCCTTGTGGCGCTCAGGTATTCGTTGTTTTAGAGTCGGCATCAACCCACCTCGACCTTGATAACTTTGTAGTGCTTTTTTCGCACGTATGAATTTTATCACATCACCGTGATTCGTATGCACTCATTAAGCTATAAATGTCCTTTAATGTCTAATTCGCTTATCTCCGAGGTAAAGCGAATTACCATATTATAGGATATTTGTAGCTTATTCAGTATTATTTGTTTGTGCGTGTGTGTGTGTGTGTGTGTGTGGTGTGTTTGGTATATATTATGATATAATAACTGTGTATACATTGGATCACTGTTTCCCACAAAGACATCTTCGCATCCTGATCAGGATAAGAGCTCTTGTAATTTATAATTCCCTTAGAGTGCAAGTTGATTGGGTTCCATATTGATAGGTTATTTGTGGATTATTTGTGGACTTCATTTTGAAAATAGATAGATAAATTAATGGCTACCTAGCTAGCTAGATAGATAGTTAAAGTTAAAAAACTGCCTTTCAAGGACTCAAGGACTGAGTCGAAAGACTGAAATAACAAGGAGATAAAGAATACTTGTTTAAAAGGCTATTCCATTTTCCAAATCCACAAAGGAGAGAGAGAGAGAGAGAGAGAGAAGAGAGAGGAGAGAGAGAGAGAGAGAGAGAGAACGCGCCAAGCGTCTTCTCGGGCTAAAAGCTAAAACCGTTTTTGACAAGGGCTAATCATCAGGTCATTTTTTCCCTCAGAAACTTTCGGAGTGTCTAAATCCTTGGCGAGTCAGAAATGATTAAAGAAGTGTCTTTTGCTCGGGAATTATCAATTCCCTGCTATTTAATGGCCAGTGAAATGTTAATGTCGATTGCGTAAAAAGTGATTATCCATTTTATCAGACGACACCGTATCACCCTAAAGCAACCATTTACTCTATGTATAGACTAAGTCACCTGATTGTTCTGTTATGAAGCTTATTGTTCCCACGGTCTAGACCGTGCATGTGCCTTCTGAATATTTTTTGCGCCAATTTTTTTATTGTTTAATCTCGAAAGGCTGGTCTGTCGGTTTCTTGGCATCAGATTCCAGTCATTAGCCATATTCGCCCCCACCCTCTTTTTTTTCTATTACCGCAGATATCGACTAGAGACAGGCTTGGGTCCAAGTACTTGTACAAGGAAGGAATTCCCCTAAGACCTATCCTCTCTTCCATCAACACCTCCAGCTATGAACTCGCTACATTCCTCGTTCCCTTACTCCAACCTTCGGTACACACTAACTAACTCGCCCAACTTCAAAGACGAAGTTATCCAACAGGACCCAGATCTGCTCATGGCAAGTTATGACGTCGAGTCCTTATTTACAAAAGTCCCAGTAGCAGAGACCATAGATATCATTTTAAACAAGCCATTCACCTCCGACAAACTAATTTTTTTAATCTTTTTAACAAAACTCAATTTAGATCTCTGTTAGAATTGGCTGTGCTGGACACTGCCTGTATATTTGACACTGCCTGTATATATAGACAGATAGAAGGGAAGACGATGGGCAGTCCTGTACGACCGACCTTCGCCAACATCTTTATGAACTCCCTGGAGGAGCAAGCCCTGAATAGCTGTCCTTGTGATTCCCGCCCACTCTTTCACGAACGTTACATTGACGACACTTTCGTCCTCTTTAGACATGGTTACCAAGTTGACGCAGTTGTAGAACATTTTAATACCCAACGCCTAAATTTCAATTTATCGTTGAGAAAGAGACCCAGAACTCACTTCCCTTCCTGGACGTCAAAGTTACCAAAGAGGAGTTAGGTTTCCGCACTGGCACTTAAAGGAAGAATACTTTTGCTGACCAAGGTACTAATTTTTACAGCTCATGCTTTTTAATCTTAAGATGAATTCCGTGTCCGCTCTCCTCCATAGAGCTTTTAGTTTCCTAATTGCTTCATTTGAACAAGAACATTTACTTCCAACTAGCATTCTTCCATAGACCCCTTAACTAATTGCTTAATTTGAAACTAAATCGCCCCCCCCCCCCCAACCCTCATAGTTCCCATTGCCACTAAATTACGTCTTTATACCAGATTCCCTGATTTACCTGACTACAGATTCGGGAAAAAATGTATTAGTTTATTCAATGAACAGTTACCTGCACTCAATCTAAAGATGATCCCGATGAACCCCTGAACCATTTCAAGGTAGTATTAGTCCCATATTTACCTCCGGTGTAATCTACTAATATACCTGTCCCAGATGTAATCTGAACACATACATCGGATGTACTAGGAGGCTGCTAAAGATCCGAACCTCCTCTCACCAGGGGATTAGCTATACACAGGTAGACTACTATCTAATCCTGATTAGTCGAATGTGAGAAACCAAAGCAAGACTTGCAAAACACCTATAGACGACACCGACTTTACCATTGTATGGAGGAACTAACCACCTTCGAATCTATAATGATCAAATTGATTGTCCCTACCCTTAATCACCGGTCAGCATCAGGCCAACTGTTCGTTGCATAGTTAACTCTTTTCTCTCTCTCTCTCTCTCTCCCTCTCCTGTTCTGCATTTCATGTTAGTGACGTGTTTTGTGCTTCTTGCCTCTTGCTTTGGTAGGTAGTTTCCCCTTGTTACGTTTTTTGACAGCTAATGTGGTGTTAATAAGTACATGATGTGTGTATATTTTACTTTTTAATACACAAATAATGTTTATTTTTATTCGCTTTTTCAGCCTGGAAAATGTATCAAACGATACCAAACGTCAGCTTCTTAATAAATGTATAGAAAACAGAATGCCTTTGCAGAGTTCCTTCCATTATATATATATATATATATATATATATTATATATATATATATATATATATATATATCTCCGAGAGGCAGAGAGAATATTTGTGTGTATAGATATGTATACAGTATATATATATATATATATATATATATATATATATATATATATATATATATATATATATATATATATATATATTACATTATACAAGCGTGTATGTAATATAATTACATGTTCTAATCCTGGTTAGGGTAAGAGCAGAATTCCCTAAAGGTGTCAGTTATTCTTAAATTAATGTAAACTCTGTCCTATGTGATATTTGTGGCCTACACTTTGGAAATAGATAAACAGATTGATGGAGAGATAGACAGTTAGTTGTACGGTTACAGGACCGAATTGAGAGGCTGAAATAACAGAGAGAGAGAGAGAGAGAGAGAGAGAGAGAGAGAGAGAGAGAGAGAGAGGAAAAAGAAAAAAAAGTGACTTTAAAGTCGTCTTATTTCCACATTCACAAGAAAAGAGAGGAGAGGAAAAAGGAGAGAGAGAGAGACTCTCTCCAAACGTCTTGGGGTAAAAGCTAAAACCGTTTTTGACAAGAGCCAAAGCCGCAGGTCATTTTTCCCTCCGGAACTTCCCAAGTTTCTAAATCTCGGCGAAACAAAAATGATTAAAGAATTATCAATTCCAGGCCGTTTAATAATAGACAGTGAAATGTTAGGTACTGATTGTGTTAGCCTAGGCGGTATTTCATAACTGTTCAATTATCAAAATTGAAACAGCAGTCTGTCAGTAATAATAAAAATTATTATATCTATTAAAGATCAAAATCACCTCTGAAAGTCCAAAGGAGGTCTACCGTATTCTAAGACTAGCACGTAACACCCGACAGGTGTTATGCTGATAAATACTTTGGCATACGATTACATAATATTCAGTACTATCAGAAAAAAAATAATGAAAAAAGAAATATTGAATTTCGTTATCCTTGACAAATTTACTTTTAATTACTTTGGAGAAACGAAGAAACCAAAAATTTTGTTTCATTTAACAATATTAGATCGCCTAAACGACTGGCACATAATATTGGCGCGTATTCTGCCACGTCCTCCCAGTACGTGTCAGAAGTTTAAACACCCAAAACTATTGGCACGTATTATGGCACGTCCCAGTACGTGCCAGTAGTTTAGGCACCTAAACTATTTGCACGTAATGGGACAATCCAGTAGTTTAGGAGCCTAAAGTACTGGCATGGCCCGGAACGTACCAGTGGTTTAGGTGCTTAAACTACGTGCACGTACTGGGACGTGCTAGTGGTTTAGGTGCCTCCAAAACTTCTGTCACCAATCAGGCACGTTCCCAGTGCGTGCCGGAAATTTACATGCCTAAACACTGGGACGTGCCTGTAATTTAGGTGCGCAAACTACTCGGACGTGCTAGGATATGTAACAGTAGTTTTAGGCGCGTAAAATACTGGCACGTACTTGGACGTTCCAGAATACGTGCCAGTAATTCATGCTCCAGATAACTAATGGCACGTAATTCTGGCCTGTCCCAGTACGTGCCAATAGTTTACGCACCTAAACTGCTGCCACGTACCAGGAAGTGCTAGAATATGTGCCTATAGTCTAGGCACGTTAACTACTGGCACATACTGGAACGTAGGTACTGGGACATGCCAGAAAACGTGCTAATATTTTTTTGTCATTTTGGGTTATTTCATCCATTTAAGGCATTTAGATTACAGTAAGGTATTAATGTGAAGAATCTCCGTTGGCCATATATTACCTCCTAACGCTGTTACTAAATCTATCATCATTTTTTTTTTTTTTTTTTTAAACGCTGGTTTTCAGTAGATTCTCCTCAAAGTGAGGAAGAGAGAGAGAAAAAAGGGAAAGACTGTTGATGCGCAGTAATATCCTCTATATTTCAGTATCAGAATGAATTGTACAGATGAATAGTACTATGCAGCTTTATGCCTGCCATCCCATAAATGCCATTAGCAATTTATTTTAAATGTCTTTCTGCGCCTGTAATATGCCCCCAACGATCTCTCTCTCTCTCTCTCTCTCTCTCTCTCTCTCTCTCTCTCTCCTCTCTCTCTCTCTCGAGTGCAGTGCAGACGATTACTCATCTTTATAACTCCGATACCATAAATGTCACTAACATTCATACAGATTTTTTATTTTAATGTTCCGTGCGTGCTCATAATAGGTTTTCCCTTAACCTAAATGCCCCAGCTCTCTCTCTCTCTCTCTCTCTCTCTCTCTCTCTCTCTCTCTCGTATGTGAGCCTTAATGCAGGACTCTTGTTTAAAAGGATTAACCGAGTAAATCCTCGCGCCCAGAAGGAGGAGATTGTTGGTACTAGTCCTAGTTTGTGTTTGTCATTCAGCTGCCTTAATCTTCCTTCAGTTGATTGCTTTTGATAGTTTTCGTGAATATCGAAAGATTTTCATCGCAAAATCGAGATGCTCGAATCGAAAAGTTTAATATTTTGTTGAGGTTAAGCCTGAGCTTTGATACATTTTTCCCGTCAGACGAACCAGTTGTGTAGAATTTCCTGACATGAGAGGAAATCTGCCGTTCTGATCTTGGGTCCAACGGCAGAAAGTTTCCTAGTCCTCTTCAGATAAGCCTTATCAATTCTGCTCTCTCTCTCTCTCTCTCTCTCTCTCTCTCTCTCTCTCTCTATCTCTCTCTCTCTCGATTCTATTGTTTTCTATCCTACTGTTTTCCCGGTACCCTGTGAAGCCTGAATAGTGTCTCCTTAGTGTTTTTGTTCCCATAAAGACTAAACTTCTTTTCTGCATTGAGGAATTTGCCCGGGTGATAGACTTAACCAAAGTTATTCATGTTTTGTACTAATTCTTGATTGCTTCACCTTTCTTCCATATACGAAGTGTTTGTTGTTTCATCGTGTTATTTAAAAAAAAATTATAAAAGAATTAAAGTTCTGGCAGTTCCAGTCCTGCAAACTATTTGGTTGGTGTTTGGTAATGGCCTGTAACCTTTTTGGGATTTGGGATAATCTTTATATATTGGCTGCCGGATTTTCCCATTTCCAGTTTTGTACTGGATGTTTGATCATCTTCAGGCCATCCCTGTAAGGATTCTCTCTCTCTCTCTCTCTCTCTCTCTCTCTCTCTCTCTCTCTCTTTTACAAATGACCTACCTCCTCCATTCGGTGCATATCTCTACATAAGTGAGTAACTCACTGAAATATAAATCTATTTAGCACCGTTTCTATTCATTCTTGACGTACCCGAGGCAGAACGGCGTTTTTGAGCACAAATGTAAAAATAATGATCAGATGAAATGAAAGTCTAATGGGTATCCGCAACTAGCAAGGAATAAATGGTAATTATTTGTTAGGTAAACCATCATCCTTTCCAAGCCTTGTCCAGATTTTTTTGTAAAGTGATACAGTATATCTTCTTCTATTTATTTCATTTAATTTCATCGTCTTTCAAATTGGTTTCATCAAAAAGAAGCATGTTGTAGATTTTTTTAGCTTTCAAGTATACATGGCGCAAATTTGTTGTGCTATGTATAACAAAAATTTATTTCAGTACAGGTGATTTTTTTTTCACGTTCTCCATCGCCATCCTCTGGTTGATTGGTCCTTCCTTATCCATTGCTTTCATTTTTTTTTCTTTTTGCTTAAATCACCTTCCTCTTTATTGTCTGTTAAAATGTCAATTGATAATTCGGAAAAAATACTCTCGGATCTTGATTAGGATTAGTAGAAAGAATGAATAAAGACTTTATTGATTTATGTTGGTGTAGATGTTCAAGTTCTACGATTCAGAATCCGTTTTAAGACTACAGGATTGCATATATTCGTCGTTTATAAGAGCTAACTATAGAAAGCGAGAAGTAAAGGGGCGGGGGGCAGAATTCATTGTTTGAGAAAACGTGAATTGTAAATTTCTAAGGGGGGGGGGCATCCTTTTTCAAAGATATTGACCAACTGGTACAAAGTATACGGTTGGGGAAATCTGGTGTTTGTGGATGTTAACACTTTAATAAGTGTCTTTATTATGCCTTCTTATAGTATGAAATTGAGATATCCGTATCTGTTCTTTGCATGGTTTATACCAACGGGTACAAAGTATGCGGTTGGGGAAATCTGGTGTTTGTGGATGTTAGCACTTCAATAAGTGTTATTCTGAACTGCTCGTTCACTCCTAGAAAATGTAATTTAACACTGAAAAAATTGGCCTTGAACGGAGGAACGAGAGATCACAACAAAGAAAAAAAAATAGGGCAGAAGGTCTATATTACTGAGGAAGGAGGAATTTTCATAAAAGCTGGACTTTAGTTTTAAATGCACTGTATTTACATTAATTTACAGAGGTCCAGGAGACTAATAAAGTGGTCGATTGGTCAAGCCACCGGAAACACGTGGCTGGGGGCAACCAGACACGGCGTTCAGAAATTTGTGCAAACGGGTTATTGAAAATGCAAGGCTTGCTCCAAGGGTTTCCAATTTCTACCACAATCAGGCACGGTGTTTGTCAGGAAATCCTGGGCTTGGACGTAGTCTTCGCCTTGATGTTTCTGTGCACAAAGGACAAAAGGGGAGCAGAAAGAGGTGAAGCAGTGTCTGCAGGGCGAGGTAGGGAGCTTCTGAGCGCTCCGAGCTCGAAGGTAGTTCTGAGGACGAGCTGCTGGCTTCTGCCCCTTTTAAAATTTTCTCCTGGTACAATCCGCCCTCGTCTCTGTAGGGGGTAAATTCCGACAGCCAATGGGAGAAGAGTTAGCTTTTCTAGAGGATGGATACTTTCAGTTCAAAGGGGCAACTTGCATATAGACAAAGATGCATGAAACTGGTAAAAGACCTTACATTCCTTGGTTCTGGCTTAAAATCTTGAACAGTGTCATTATTATGCCTTATAATAGTATAAAATTGAGATATCCGTATCCGTTCTTTTGTGTAGAAATGTGAAGACACGCTAGATTTATCCTTCTTCATTTTAATGCCATGTGTTCATTTCGTAACCCCCCCAAAAAAACGTCATCCAATATCAGTTTTTGACGAAGCAACCAAAATAGTTCAAAAGCTCCCCAGCCGCTCTGCCTGCCACTTCATTGTCATGAGAGTTTATGTCCAATTTATGACTTTTCCCAAAAATGTTCATATCACGGCTAATAGCCAAGGTTGTTAAATGCAATATAGACCTCTCGATCGCGCATCTGATGAAATAAACTGACAGTTTTTCCATCGACATTTTCCTTTCTTGCATTCTTGCCGTCCAGATGACTGAAAAATATCTGTCCTTCTCCTTTAACGAAGATTACCGAACCCTGAGAGGTTTATTGGCGCTTCGACAAACGAGGATCTTCGTCTCCCAAGAGTGTGCCAGTTATTTTGGAGGTTCATTTTTCCTTCGTAAATCTCGCCAAAGGAGCCTTCATTGCAATCACTCATCTGTGTTTTCTCGCTGAAATTGCAATCCGTTACCTCGTTCCAGACCCTTCCAGGTCTATTGGTCGTGAACCATCTCAATCTAGTTTAGTGCCGGGGACCAAAATATCTCTGATTCAGGGGACAGTGCAGCTTCCATGTATTTTTTTCCCCACGGGTCAACTGAAGCTGAAACTTCGTTCTTTCGTTGCTGCTGTAAAGATGACTATATTCTACACTACCGAATGAACAACGAAATCTTTGTGTAAGCTAATCGTGCAAGAAATGGGCGCAAACATAATGTTTGGTGTCTTGTTTCTTGTTTTGATAAAATCAAAAAGTCATGAGAAAATGCCTGTCTTATCTTACTTATGATTTGTTTATCTATTTATTTAGTTTTTAACTTCAATCTACATATCTCCATCGCGTGAACAAAAGGGTAAATCTCAGTCCTGTAGAAA
>NC_087213.1:13399606-13429606 GCF_015104395.2 Macrobrachium nipponense | reverse complement strand
GTTTCCAGCCCTGTGATTGGCTTATCAATAGCCAATCAGGAGCGTCGCAAGGGACTGGCCTAGACATCAAATGCACGGTTGATGTGAATCTGCTATAGTAGATAGATATACGTTTACGTAGAAGGATAAAGATATGCCATTTGGATTTGCTTTGAATAATGAACATAAAACCTAGCTGTTTATTTACACACGCATAGATACCTTGAAATTATGTCATCAGTAAGTAGATAAACGTACATTTACATGAAGATAAAGGGATGCCATTCCCATTTGCTATGAATTATAAAAATAAAATTTAGCTTTTTTATTTACGCGCGCATAGATGTCATTCGTACTTGCTGTGGATTATACGAACAATAAACACGTCTTTTTTTAAGCAAAGCTATTAATAGCCGTTAACTTCAATGGAACTATTAATAGCTGGTTATTTGGTTACACACACGGAAAAAAAACTCCATTTATTCTCGTATTAAGGTACAAGAATAACACACTGTTAATAGCTAGCTGCAAGCTTAGTTACGCACAGAGAAAACAAGATTTATTCGCTTATTAAGGTAGAAGGATAACGCGCTTGTATAATATTTCTACACAGATGCCACCCATAAAAAGCAGGTCTGTAATCCCTTTTAATATTGCATTTTTCCCTGACATTTTTTCCCCGCCGCCTGGCTACCCGACTTAACCGGTCTCTTGGTATTCAAATGAGGGCAAAGGTGATTTAGATTCTCTAGGGACCTCGGGAGATCTCATTTGCTTATAGAGAAGGAGAGGAGAGGAGGAGGAGGGAGGGGGGAGGGTCAAAAAAACACTCCAGGGCTAAGCACTCTCAAAGGGGTGAAATATGCCCCCATTCAACGGCCGAACGCGACGTTTAGTTTGGAGAAATTGAGAAAATAAATTGCATTCAAGAAATCCCTTTCAGGAAAATGAAGGCGGCTTCGGGAAAAAATTCGGAAAGGTTAAGGGATAGGGGGGGGCGGTTGCCCGGTAGATGATGATGTCATTTGGGACGCGTCTGCTTCTTTTCAGTTGCTCGAGGAGGAGGAGGCCGTCATTAGTCGTGCTGAGCTTGTGCAGTACGTACACATGCGTATATGTATATGTATCCTGGTCCCCGTTTTTTCCTACCGAGTGCGACCAGGTTCGCCGAACAGCAGCGCCAATATGAAGTAGATGTTCCGCCTCGCTGTCGAGCCTTTCAGTTCCAGAGGTCCTTTATTCCTCTATTCCTCAGTTCCAGAGGTCCTTTATGCCTCAGTTCCAGAGATCTTTCATGCCTCAGTTCCAGAGGGCCTTTATGCCTCAGTTCCAGAGGTCCTTTATGCCTCAGTTCCAGAGGTCCTTTATGCCTCAGTTCCAGAGATCTTTCATGCCTCAGTTCCAGAGGGCCTTTATGCCGCAGTTCCAGAGGTCCTTTATTCTTCTTTCATGCCTGAGTTCCAGAGGGCCTTTATGCCGCAGTTCCAGAGGGCCTTTATTCCTCAGTTCCAGAGGTTCTTTATTCCTCAGTTCCAGAGGCCCTTTATTCCTCAGTTCCAGAGATCTTTCATGCCTCAGTTCCAGAGGTCCTTTATTCCTCAGTTCCAGAGGTTCTTTATTCCTCAGTTCCAGAGGCCCTTTATTCCTCAGTTCCAGAGATCTTTCATGCCTCATTTCCAGAGGGCCTTTATTCCTCAGTTCCAGAGGTTCTTTATTCCTCAGTTCCAGAGGCCCTTTATTCCTCAGTTCCAGAGATCTTTCATGCCTCAGTTCCAGAGGTCCTTTATTCCTCAGTTCCAGAGGTCCTTTATTCCTCAGTTCCAGAGTTCCTTTATGCCTCAGTTCCAGAGATCTTGCATGCCTCAGTTCCAGAGATCTTTCATGCCTCAGTTCCAGAGGGCCTTTATGCCGCAGTTCCAGAGGTCCTTTATTCCTCAGTTCCAGAGGTCCTTTATTCCTCAGTTCCAGAGTTCCTTTATGCCTCAGTTCCAGAGATCTTAGATGCCTCAGTTCCAGAGGTCCTTTATTCCTCAGGTCCAGAGGTCCTTTATTCCTCAGTTCCAGAGTTCCTTTATGCCTCAGTTCCAGAGATCTTACATGCCTCAGTTACAGAGGTCCTTTATTCCTCAGTTCCAGAGGTCCTTTATTCCTCAATTCTAGAGGTCCTTTATTCCTCAGTTCCAGAGGTCCTTTATTCCTCAGTTCCAGAGGTCCTTTATTCCTCAGTTCCAGGGGTCCTTTATTCCTCGGCTCCAGAGGTCCTTTATGCCTCAGTTCCAGTGGTCTTTTGTGCCCAGTTCCAGGGGTCCTTTGTTCCTCAGTTCCAGATGTCCTTTATGCCTCAGTTCTAGAGGTTCTTTATTCCTCAGTTCCAGAGGTCCTTTATTCCTCAGTTCCAGGGGTCCTTTATTCCTCGGCTCCAGAGGTCCTTTATGCCTCAGTTCCAGAGGTCCTTTATTCCTCAGTTCCAGAGGTCCTTTATGGCCTTCCGGTTACCAGAGGTCCTTTATTCCTCGGCTCCAGAGTCCCTTTATTATGGCCTCATTTCCATGTCCTTGGTCAGTCCCAGTGGTCCTTTGTTCCTCAGTTCCAGAGGTCCTTTATGCCTCAGTTCCAGAGGTCCTTTATGCCTCAGTTCCAGAGGTCCTTTATGCCTCAGTTCCAGAGGTCCTTTATGCCTCAGTTCCGCAGAGGTCCTTTATCCGCCATCAGAGTCCTTGGATTTGCCTCAGGTCCATAGTTCCTTTATGCCTCATTCCAGAGTCCTTTTAGTTCCTCAGCCTCAGTTCCAGGTCCTTTGTTCCTCAGTTCCAGAGGTCCTTTATGCCTCCAGCCCTTTACAGTTCCTAGGTCCTTTGTTCCTCAAGTTCCAGAGGTTCCTTTATGCCTCAGCTCCACAGGTCCTTTATGCCTCAGTTCCTGAGGTCCTTTATGCCTAAGGAACTGAGGCATAAAGGACCACAGTTCCAGTGGTCCTTTATGCTTCAGTTCCAGAGGTCCTTTGTGCCTCAGTTCCAGAGTTCCTTTATGCTTCAGTTTCAGAGGTCCTTTATTCCTCAGTTCCAGAGTTCCTTTATGCTTCAGTTCCAGAGGTCCTTTGTGCCTCAGTTCCAGAGGTCCTTTATTCCTCAGTTCCAGAGTTCCTTTATTCCTCAGTTCCAGAGGTCCTTTATTCCTCAGTTCCAGAGGTCCTTTATTCCTCAGTTCCAGAGTTCCTTTATTCCTCAGTTCCAGAGTTCCTTTATTCCTCAGTTCCAGAGGTCCTTTATTCCTCAGTTCCAGAGTTCCTTTATCTCTCAGTTCCAGAAGTCCTTTATTCCTCAGTTCCAGAGTTCCTTTATTCATCAGTTCCAGAGGTCCTTTATTCCTCAGTTCCAGAGGTCCTTTATTCCTCAGTTCCAGAGGTCCTTTATTCCTCAGTTCCTTTATTCCTCAGTTCCAGAGGTCCTTTATTCCTCAGTTCCAGAGGTCCTTTATTCCTCAGTTCCAGAGGTCCTTTATTCCTCAGTTCCAGAGTTCCTTTATTCCTCAGTTCCAGAGTTCCTTTATTCCTCAGTTCCAGAGGTCCTTTATTCCTCAGTTCCAGAGGTCCTTTATTCCCCAGTTCCAGAGTTCCTTTATTCCTCAGTTCCAGAGTTCCTTTATGCTTCAGTTCCAGAGGTCCTTTATTCCTCAGTTCCAGAGTTCCTTTATTCCTCAGTTCCAGAGGTCCTTTATTCCTCAGTTCCAGAGTTCCTTTATGCTTCAGTTCCAGAGGTCCTTTATTCCTCAGTTCCAGAGATCTTTCATGCCTCATTTCCAGAGGTCCTTTATTCCTCAGTTCCAGAGGTCCTTTATTCCTCAGTTCCAGAGTTCCTTTATTCCTCAGTTCCAGAGTTCCTTTATTCCTCAGTTCCAGAGGTCCTTTATTCCTCAGTTCCAGAGTTCCTTTATTCCTCAGTTCCAGAGGTCCTTTTTTCCTCAGTTCCAGAGGTCCTTTATTCCTCAGTTCCAGAGGTCTTTTATTCCTTCAGTTCCAGAGGTCCTTTATTCCTCAGTTCCAGAGTTCCTTTATTCCTCAGTTTCAGAGGTCCTTTATTCCTCAGTTCCAGAGTTCCTTTATGCTTCAGTTCCAGAGGTCCTTTATTCCTCAGTTCCAGAGATCTTTCATGCCTCAGTTCCAGAGGTCCTTTATTCCTCAGTTCCAGAGGTCCTTTATTCCTCAGTTCCAGAGTTCCTTTATTCCTCAGTTCCAGAGGTCCTTTATTCCTCAGTTCCAGAGGTCCTTTATTCCTCAGTTCCAGAGGTCCTTTATTCCTCAGTTCCAGAGGTCCTTTATTCCTCAGTTCCAGAGTTCCTTTATGCTTCAGTTCCAGAGGTCCTTTATTCCTCAGTTCCAGAGGTCCTTTATTCTTCAGTTCCAGAGTTCCTTTATGCCTCAGTTCCAGAGGTCCTTTGTGCCCAGTTCCAGTGGTCCTTTGTTCCTCAGTTCCAGAGGTCCTTTATTTCTCAGTTCCAGACGTCCTTTATTCCTCAGTTCCAGAGGTCCTTTATGCCTCAGTTCAAGAGGTCCTTTTTTCTTCAGTTCCAGAAGTCCTTTATTCCTCAGTTCCAGAGTTCCTTTATTCCTCAGTTCCAGAGGTCCTTTATTCCTCAGTTCCAGAGGTCCTTTGTTCCTCAGTTCCAGAGGTCCTTTATTCCTCAGTTCCAGAGGTCCTTTGTTCCTCAGTTCCAGAAGTCCTTTATTCCTCAGTTCCAGAGGTCCTTTATGCTTCAGTTCCAGAGGTCCTTTATTCCTCAGTTCCAGAGGTCCTTTATGCCTCATTTCAAGGGGTCCTTTATTCTTCAGTTCCAGAGTTCCTTTATGCCTCAGTTCCAGAGCTCCTTTATTCCTCAGTTCCAGAGCTCCTTTATTCCTCAGTTCCAGAGTTCCTTTATTCCTCAGTTCCAGAGGTCCTTTATTCCTCAGTTCCAGAGTTCCTTTATGCTTCAGTTCCAGAGGTCCTTTATTCCTCAGTTCCAGAGGTCCTTTATTCTTCAGTTCCAGAGTTCCTTTATGCCTCAGTTCCAGAGGTCCTTTATTCCTCAGTTCCAGTGTTCCTTTATTCCTCAGTTCCAGAGGTCCTTTATTCCTCAGTTCCAGAGTTCCTTTATGCTTCAGTTCCAGAGGTCCTTTATTCCTCAGTTCCAGAGGTCCTTTATTCCTCAGTTCCAGAGTTCCTTTATTCCTCAGTTCCAGAGGTCCTTTATTCCTCAGTTCCAGAGTTCCTTTATTCCTCAGTTCCAGAGGTCCTTTATTCCTCAGTTCCAGAGGTCCTTTATGCTTCAGTTCCAGAGGTCCTTTATTCCTCAGTTCCAGAGGTCCTTTATTCCTCAGTTCCAGAGTTCCTTTATGCTTCAGTTCCAGAGTTCCTTTATTCCTTAGTTCCAGAGGTCCTTTATTCTTCAGTTCCAGAGTTCCTTTATGCCTCAGTTCCAGAGGTCCTTTGTGCCCAGTTCCAGTGGTCCTTTGTTCCTCAGTTCCAGAGGTCCTTTATTCCTCAGTTCCAGACGTCCTTTATTTCTCAGTTCCAGAGGTCCTTTATGCCTCAGTTCAAGAGGTCCTTTTTTCTTCAGTTCCAGAGGTCCTTTATTCCTCAGTTCCAGAGGTCCTTTATTCCTCAGTTCCAGAGGTCCTTTGTTCCTCAGTTCCAGAAGGCCCTTATTCCTCAGTTCCAGAGGTCCTTTATTCCTCAGTTCCAGAGGTCCTTTATTCCTCAGTTCCAGAGGTCCTTTATGCCTCATTTCCAGGGGTCCTTTATTCTTCAGTTCCAGAGTTCCTTTATGCCTCAGTTCCAGAGGTCCTTTGTGCCCAGTTCCAGTGGTCCTTTGTTCCTCAGTTCCAGAGGTCCTTTATTCCTCAGTTCCTGAGGTCCTTTATTCCTCAGTTCCCGAGTTCCTTTATTCCTCAGTTCCAGAGGGCCTTTATTCCTCAGTTCCAGACGTCCTTTATTCCTCAGTTCCAGAGTTCCTTTATGCTTCAGTTCCAGAGGTCCTTTATTCCTCAGTTCAAGAGGTCCTTTATTCCTCAGTTCCAGAGATCCTTTATTCCTCAGTTCCAGAGTTCCTTTATGCTTCAGTTCCAGAGGTCCTTTATTCCTCAGTTCCAGAGTTCCTTTATTCCTCAGTTCCAGAGGTCCTTTATTCCTCAGTTCCAGAGTTCCTTTATTCCTCAGTTCCAGAGGTCCTTTATTCTTCAGTTCCAGAGTTCCTTTATGCCTCAGTCCCAGAGGTCCTTTGTGCCCAGTTCCAGAGGTCCTTTATTCCTCAGTTCTAGAGGTCCTTTATGCCTCAGTTCCAGTGGTCCTTTATTCCTCAGTTCCAGAGGTCCTTTATGCCTCAGTTCCAAAGGTCCATTGTGCCCAGTTCCAGTGATCCTTTGTTCCTCAGTTCCAGAAGTCCTTTATGCCTCAGTTCCAGAGGTCCTTTATGCCTCAGTTCCAGAGGTCCTTTATACCTCAGTTCCAGAGGTCCTTTGTTCCTCAGTTCCAGAGGTCCTTTATGCCTCAGTTCCACAGGTCCTTTATGCCTCAGTTCCAGAGGTCCTTTATGCCTCAGTTCCAGAGGTCCTTTATGCCTCAGTTCCAGAGTTCCTTTATGCCTCAGTTCCAGTGGTCCTTTATGCTTCAGTTCCAAAGGTCCTTTGTGCCTCAGTTCCAGAGTTCCTTTATGCTTCAGTTCCAGAGGTCTTTTATGCCTCAGTTCCAGAGGTCCTTTGTGCCTCAGTTTCAGAGGTCCTTTATTCCTCAGTTCCAGAGGTCCTTTATTCCTCAGTTCCAGAGTTCCTTTATTCCTCAGTTCCAGAGGTCCTTTATTCCTCAGTTCCAGAGGTCCTTTATTCCTCAGTTCCAGAGTTCCTTTATTCCTCAGTTCCAGAGGTCCTTTGTGCCTCAGTTCCAGAGGTCCTTTATTCCTCAGTTCCAGAGGTCCTTTGTGCCTCAGTTCCAGAGGTCCTTTATTCTTCAATTCCAGAGGTCCTTTATTCCTCAGTTCCAGAGGTCCTTTATTCCTCAGTTCCAGACGTCCTTTATTCTTCAGTTCCAGAGTTCCTTTATGCCTCAGTTCCAGAGATCTTTCATGCCTCAGTTCCAGAGGTCCTTTATTCCTCAGTTCCAGAGGTCCTTTATTCCTCAGTTCCAGAGATCCTTTATGCCTCGCACCGTTGGATTGTGGAACAGTCTCCAGGAGGATGTCTTGCTATTGGAACTTCAAAAGGTCAAGCGAATTTGCAATGCATGACTACCCTAGTGCTATTCTCCTTGCAATTTAATAAATTCTCATCTGTTTATTGATTTATTATTTTTATGTTTTCATTTTTAACAAGTGAGGTCTCTTCTTTCTGTATTTCCCCTTGTCTCCTGTTACTTCCTTATGGGCACCATATTCTTTGGAAGCTGGAATTTCAAATCAGTGCCCCATGTGGCCTTGTTCCATACGCATTGGTTCGTTTTCTGAATAATAATAATAATAATAATAATAATAATAATAATAATAATAATAATAATAATAATAATAATGATAATAATAATGATAATGATAATAATAATAGTAATAATAATAATGATAATAATAATATGTGGCGCCGTGGCAGAGTGGGTTAGGTCGTCGATCGACTGGTCAAGCAACATTGGGGCTGGTCAGTCGTTGGATGGGTGACCGCTCTCCTCAGCGATGATTCCTTGGGAAAGGATCTTTACCATAATTTCCTCAGTAAATGAGTACCTATCCCTGATGGGGTAGGGACCAGCTATGGGATAAATAGCAAAACTCAGCAATGATGGTTAAATAGCAAAACTCAGCAATGATGGAAAGAAATGAAGGAATAAACGACAACGACGTAAATGGAACCTCTGGCAACAGAGGAGCTTCGTCCGGCAGCCAGGTATTCAACCCAATTGAAGGGGAAGACGGTCAGGTACTTGGAGGTCGTCATCCAGCAACTGACCACCACAACGACAGTAACCAACAGCCTGAGATTGGAGCTACAGAAGCAAACCAAAGGAAGAAATGGACAAGAGAAGAAAATAAGGAAATATGGAGATGCTACATCAGAAGCAACCCGACGGAGAGAGGATATAAAAGAAGGTTGGTCAACATCTGGAATGAGAGGAATAACACCCCCCAAACAGAGCAGAGGCTGGCAGACCAAGTAAGGAACATAAAGAAAAAGAACTGGCTCTCCCCAACAGAAAGAGAAGAACTGGAGAGGGAAATGTTACACGACAACGAATTACAGGAAGACGAACTGAGAGACGATGCCACAGAAGACGACAGGGATGATAGGGTAACAACGACACACGAAGAAACACCGACGAAGTAACAGAGAGGATGGAATGGGTAGAAAAGATTAGACAATGGATGGAGCCAGATACAGAGAGAACAAAGATCCCCTCCATGAAAGCCTACAACGCCAAGAAATTAAGGGAGAAAACAAGTGAGGTCAATGAAATAATGGGCATAATACACACCACCAGTATCACAGAAACAAATAACTTGGCATATGCAGGAGCAAGATTAGTAGCAGAAATGATGGGGATACGAACACCAACACTACCAGCAAAACCAACCCAACAGAAACCAAAAAAGCAACCTCCTTGGAAAAGGCACCTGGAAAAACAAATCATGGTGATGAGATCTGACTTGAGTAAACTGAAAGAGATGGCAGAAAACAAAAAAAAAAAAAAAAAAGGATAAGAAGCAAGAAAACAATGGGAAGGGAACTCGCTAACGAGAAATTCTACAAAGGTACAAGGAGAGGGGACTAAAAAACAACACAATAGGAAAATGTAAAAAGTAAAAAAACCAGAGGCTTTTAAGGGCCCAAAAGCACCCATAAGATCCAACGGTACATGAACAGGAATAAAGGGATACCAACAGAACAAACTATTCGGAACTAACCAGAAAAGACTATACAGCCAACTAAGAGGGGAAGACAACCACCAAGAAATTCCTGAAGCCGAACCAACTAAGAGACTCTGGGAAAACATATGTAGCAATCCAGTATCACACAACAAACATGCAACATGGCTCCAGGAAGTCAAGGAAGAAGAAACAGGGAGAATAAAACAAAGATTCAGAGATCACAACAGACACAGTCAAACACCAACTAAAGAAAATGCCAAACTGGAAAGCACCAGGTCCCGATGAAGTCCATGGATACTGGCTCAAAAACTTCAAGGCCCTACACCCACGAATAGCAGAACAACTCCAGCATTGTATCTCAAATCACCATGCACCCAAATGGATGACCTCAGGAAGGACATCATTAGTACAAAAAGACAAGAGTAACTACAGGCCTATCACCTGACTGCCAATAATGTGGAAGTTACTAACAGGTTTCATCAGTGAAAGGCTATACAACTACCTAGAGGAGACAAACACCATCCCCCACCAACAGAAAGGCTGCAGAAGGAAGTGTAGGGGCACAAAAGACCGCTCCTGATAGACAAAATGGTAATGAAGAACAGTAGGAGACGGAAAGCAACCCAAGCATGGCATGGATAGACTATAAGAAAGCCTTCGACATGATACCACACACATGGCTAATAGAATGCCTAAAAATATATGGGGCAGAGGAAAACACCATCAGCTTCCTCAAAATTACAATGCGCAACTGGAATACAATACTTACAAGCTCTGAAATAAGACTAGCAGAGGTTAATATCAGGAGAGGATCTTCCAGGGAGACTCACTGTCCCCACTACTCTTCGTAGTAGCCATGATTCCCATGACAAAAGTACTACAGAAGATGGATGCTGGGTACCAACTCAAGAAAAGAGGCAACAGAATTAACCATCTGATGTTCATGGACGACATCAAGCTGTATGGTAAGAGCATCAAGGAAATAGATACCCTAATCCAGTCTGTAAGGATTGTATCTGGAGACATCAGGATGGAGTTTGGAATAGAAAAATGCGCCTTAGTCAACATACAAAAGGGCAAAGTAACAAGAACTGAAGGGATAAAGCTACCAGATGGGAGCAACATCAAACACATAGATGAGACTGGATACAAATACCTGGGAATAATGGAAGGAGGGGATATAAAACACCAAGAGATGAAGGACACGATCAGGAAAGAATATATGCAGAGACTCAAGGCGATACTCAAGTCAAAACTCAATGGCTGAAATATGATAAAAGCCATAAACACATGGGCAGTGCCAGTAATCAGATACAGCGCAGGAATAGTGGAATGGACGAAGGCAGAACTCCGCAGCATAGATCAGAAAACCAGGAAACATATGACAATACACAAAGCACTACACCCAAGAGCAAATACGGACAGACTATACATAACACAAAAGGAAGGAGGGAGAGGACTACTAAGTATAGAAAACTGCGTCAACATCGAGAGCAGAGCGCTGGGGCAATATCTGAAAACCAGTGAAGACGAGTGGCTAAAGAGTGCATGGGAAGAAAGACTGATAAACGTAGACGAAGACCCACAAATATACAGAGACAGGAGAATGACAGACAGAACAGAGGACTGGCACAACAAACCAATGCACGGACAATACATGAGACAGACTAAAGAACTAGCCAGCGATGACACATGGCAATGGCTACAGAGGGGAGGGCTAAAAAAGGAAACTGAAGGAATGATAACAGCGGCACAAGATCAGGCCCTAAGAACCAGATATGTTCAAAGAGCGATAGACGGAAATAACATCTCTCCCATATGTAGGAAGTGCAATACGAAAATGAAACCATAAACCACATAGCAAGCGAATGCCCGGCACTTGCACAGAACCAGTACAAAAAGAGGCATGATTCAGTGGCAAAAGCCCTCCACTGGAGCCTGTGCAAGAAACATCAGCTACCTTGCAGTAATAAGTGGTACGAGCACCAACCTGAAGGAGTGATAGAAAACGATCAGGCAAAGATCCTCTGGGACTATAGTATCAGAACAGATAGGGTGAATACGTGCAAAATAGACAGACGTGATGCTGATTGACAAAATCAAGAAGAAAGTATCCCTCATTGATGTCGCAATACCATGGGACACCAGAGTTGAAGAGAAAGAGAGGGAAAAAATGGATAAGTATCAAGATCTGAAAATAGAAATAAGAAGGATATGGGATATGCCAGTGGAAATTGTATCCATAATCATAGGAACACTAGGCACGATCCCAAGATCCCTGAAAAGGAATCTAGAAAAACTAGAGGCTGAAGTAGCTCCAGGACTCATGCAGAAGAGTGTGATCCTAGAAACGTTGCACATAGTAAGAAAAGTGATGGACTCCTAAGGAGGCAGGATGCAACCCGGACCCCCACACTATAAATATCACCCAGTCGAATTGGAGGACTGTGATAGAGCAAAAAAAAAAACAATAATAATAATAATAATCATATATTTATTTATTTATCTTTATTAATGTATTTATTCTTTAACTTTTGAATTATCAGTGACCTTCCTATGCAGAAAATTTCAATGTTAGACTGCATAATACACCTACAAACAAGGTCCATCGACCGCATATGGAGCAATCCTGCGCAGCCTTTATCATTTACGTTTGTCTTGCACTCATTCTCCCACTTTCTAGATATTCAAGAATATCATTCCAGTATATCTTCTTCCTTCTAACTCCCAAATTATGCACTCTTTTTCACCAGCCAGATATTCTCCATTTTTCCTACATGACTACACCATCCAAAATCACGCTGATCTGACCTTTTTGTTTAATTAACCTTTTCCCTATCCCTTCTGCCTATCTCCATATTTTGTACCCCTTCACAAATCCTGGCATAAGCTTCATTTCAAATCTTGGTATGTGATGCATAGCTTTATCGCTATACTTTCAAACCTTTCAAAACCGTTTCGAATCTTATAAAAAGTATAACTGTTTCCCTTACCCATTTGAATATTTCAAACTTCCAGGCATACCTTACACACGCTGGTCAGCCGCTCAATCGCCATTTCACTATCCTACTGCATCGACTTAACATCATTCCATTTCGTAACATCATAATTATCCTCCTGACATCGTTAGAAGTGAATCCCAGAAGCATTCTCAAGCTTATATGAACAGTCATTATGTCAGCTGAGAACTGCCCGCATTCACTTCTGAAAGCATTTCTCCATTTTAATTTTCTGTGCAGAGATCATTTGCTCATTAGGGTAGTTCTGTATTTGCCTCCTTGCAAAACATCTTTTACTCCCTAAAGTATTTGCTCATTTGTTCTTAAAAGAACCCCATTTGCCTCATTACTGGCCTACTTTTCTCTCTCAATATTCTCTCGACTGCCGTGTTTATCCTTCAGATCATTTCTGTTTTCTTTCCCCTACTGATTTTATTCTTCCTTCCTTCCAGTAACTCTAAATGCTCCTCCTGCTGGATCTGTGAACTCTTCCTGGAATTTTAAACATTCCTCTTATACCCATTCAAACTGTGTCTTTAATTCTTGCATATATTTCTTCCATCGTCCTTATATACATATCTTTCATTTTTTATACAACTTAATTAAGTCAGCTTCACACTGTCTTGATCGAAATCATCAAGTTTACCTCCAGCCACCTCGCTCATTGTTTTTCCTTCTACTTATTACTAGTACATAATCTGAAAAAAAGAAACTTATGAATATATATCACTGGAAACCATGAATTTCTACAAATCAAGGCCTTTAGCAAACATATTTCCACAAGACCCTTCCATTCTCATTTACTCCAGGACCGCCGTGAATGTCATCTCTATCTCTGTCACCCTTCATTGCAATAGTCTACCCTTCATTGCAACAATACATTTCAATATGTAGGGGGAAAAGCGCACACGTACGTACGAACCCACACTCAGAATGTTCACGCCCCAGGTAACTGCTAGAAACCAGTTTCAAAGTCACCTCTCCATAGCTCTCATGGCGACAGGACGAGGCACTGATTTGCTAAGACACGTCTCAATCACACCACCTCAAGAAAAGATGCGTAAGCATTCCAAAGCTGTCACTCGAACACTCAGTCTCTAGGGAAGTTAAATTGCTGATTCTCTACATTCTAAGAAACGGGAGATTTGCTTTGAGATATTTTAAATGATATATAATGTGATATGCTGTGACGTTTCTTAGAATGTAGAGAATCAGGCAATTTAACTTCCCTAGAGACTGAGTGTTCGAGTGACAGATTAGGAATGCTTACGCATCTTTTCTTGAGGTGGTGTGATTGAGACTGCTGTCTTAGCAAATCAGTGCCTCGTCCTGTCGCCATGGGAGATATGTAGAGGTGACTTTGAAACTGGTTTCAAGCAGTTATATATATATATATAATATATATATATATATATATATATATATATATATATATGACTGGTAGAAATGTTCTGTTATAACAGAATTATGTATGATAAAAGGAGCCCATAAAAACACCAAAATATAGAGAGAGAAATACTACAATTCAGTCATGATTATAGTGTTTCTCTGTATATTTTGTGTTTTTATGGGCTCCTTTTATTATATATATATATATATATATATATATATATATATATATATATATATATATATATATATATATGCATGTATGTATGTATGTATGGTATGATGTATGTATGTATGAGGTATGTATGTATGTATGTATGTATGTATGTATACGAACTCCCCCGCAAGGGGAGTTGGTGACCTACTTGAGGCCTCATTTCCTGTTTGACTAATATTTGGTCATCCTCTCTGCGGGACTTCGGAGAATCCTTTGAAGTCTGTCAGAAGGTCCTTAAGGGCATTGACAGGATGTGGCGAAAGTCTCTATTAGCCAATGTCCCTGCTTCTGCCTTTAATCTTCTCTTCCTCAGTAAACTCATCTCATCTTTTTTTTCTCATTTTCTTTCCTGTTTATCATGTCTCTACCTTTCGTTGATGTCACAACATGCTTCTTCACGAATTGGAAAAAGCTGAGAGAGAGAGAGAGAGAGAGAGAGAGAGAGAGAGAGAGAGAGAGAGGACTGATGGTGTAACGGTTAATTTGTTTTGTTGCTGAGAAAGAGGGAGAGAGCAAAGACTGGTAGGAAATCGGTTGATTTACATGTTGAGAGAGAGAGAGAGAGAGAGAGAGAGAGAGAGAGTCAAAGTATCTTCTATAAAAGAGAGGGTGGGAAAACATAGTCAAAGTGTATTTGCTTAGAGAGAGAGAGAGAGAGAAGAGAGAGAGAGAGAGAGCGAACAGCGTGATATAGCAGATTTTATAGAAACACAAATATGCATAGAAAATTAATTTCTTTTATAAATTAACCGAAAAATTCATTTTTTTTTTCATAATCTGATTTTTAAAGAAGATATTCTACATTCCTCCAGATTCACCTGATATAATTCTTTTTATATTTTATATTTAGTGTTCATATAAACTAAGTGACGAGTAAAAAGCATTTACTTATTCACTGGAAATTTTTTTATTTCTTTCCTTAACTCTGATTTTATATCGAACTTTCAAGAAATGCTCCCAGCTACACCATCAAAATGAAAACCTTCTTTTAGCCACATTTCTATAAGAAATGATAAAGTTAGATTGAATTTCCTTTCTTTAATGTTTCTGACACCAACCTTGAAACCCAAACCCCTGTTTTCACTGTGTTTGCGCGAGAAACTCTGACTGAGACCGACTTCATTCTTACTATTGGAAAATAAATACAAACTTATTCTCTAATTCATGTTCCCGACGGCACCTTTCACCTCTAATCCTTGTTTTCACTGTTTCAGTCCGAAGTAAAGCGTATTCTGCTGATAGCATAAGCCCATCCATTTGAGCTGTTGGAAACGTGTTAGTTAATTCAACTAGACCCCTCGTAATCGAATTACAGGGGAGAGGAAGGGCCGGCGCCGTTAGCCACGCTCGGTCCCTGTTGTTGCAATGACGCTTGAAATTTTGCGTCAAATGTCAACGATGAAACAGGTCTTTACTCATGATGCCTGAAGGAGGGAGTCCCACACACACTATACATACATATATGTATACACTATATATGTGTGTGTGTATGTGTGTGTGTGTTTGCTTTACATAGATAGAAAGGTCCCGGCATCTATTCCAAGTTTCCAACTTAGATTGGGAAGAATTTATTTAATATATATGAAGTGCTTGATTTTGTTTATATATATATATATATATATATATATTATATATATATATATAGATATATATGAATAATTATCACATCGAACCGTGATCCATTTATATATCAATTCAAGCTACAAATGTCCTTTAATATCTAAATTCACTTTACCTCCAAATGATATATTTTCATATATGTACCGAAGGGGAATTTTTTAATTGATAATAATTTCGTCCCCCCGTGGGATCGAACCACCGTCCAATTGGACGGGGACGAAATCAGGACAGTCAGTGACGCTATCCAATCAGCTGATTGGATAGCGTCACTGACTGTCCTGATTTCGTCCCCGTCCACTTGGACGGTGGTTCGATCCTATGGGGGGACGAAATTATTATCAATTAAAAATTCCCCTTCGGTACATATATGAAATATATCATTTGGGAGGTAAAGTGAATTTAGATATTAAAGGACATTTGTAGCTTGAATTGATATATATATATGTATATGCAAAATCAACCACTCAATGTATATATAGTAAATAAATTCTTCCCAGCCTTTGGGAAAGGGAGGAGAAAGGTTGGGCTAAAGGTCATTCGTGTTTATCCGTGAGGGAAAAGGCTGAATAAACACGAAAGCCCTCACACCCCAATATCTCTCTCTCTCTCTCTCTCTCTCTCTCTCTCTCTCTCTCTCTAATCTCTCGTCCTCTCTCTACATATATAATCATTTTATATATACATATACATAGAGAGAGAGAGAATCGTTAAACTTTGCATTGGAATTGATAACGAGAGAATCCCTTGGGGATGACGCTATCGTAGGAAGTTATTTGGAGAAAATTGTTTACGTTTTGTCTTTAAAAAATGGAACATCGATTATTAAACACAACTCCACTCTCTCTCTCTCTCTCTCGTAATCATCTTAAAGTGACTGAATTCCCCGTGATACCTGGAATTCCCATCTACTGATACGTGATCGATCCAGGAACAATTCTCGTTCCTTTTTTCGTATCAGCATTCTCATGGCTGGGTAAACGGCGGGAATTTAGACATCCATTATCGGATCTACCTTTTAGATGGACGAAATGGTCTGTGTGTGTGTTTTTTTTTTATTTTTTTTTATTTTTTAGTGTTTTTCGTATGTGGGTTCGATACTTGCGTGAACCCATGCTCACGGGAAATGGGTCATGCACAAACAGCAATGCCATAGTTGAAGATTCTAAGGTGAATAGTGAATAGTTATAAAGTGGGACTCCAAAGAACGAAAGGTTTATTATTGTTTCCAGATGTATTGTTTTCGTATGAATATAACATGGATTGTTTTCGTATGAATATGAACATTGCATTGTTTTCGTATGAATATAACATGCGAAAATTATTTAGTCATTCATAAAGAGCAGTTCCGGACAAGACAGTGTTCCACTTTATTTTGTCGAAACAAACGTATCAAAACTGATTTAATTTTGATATCCAGATTTCTCACAGTATGTGGCAGATGATGGTGTACACCTTGCCAGTTCTATTATAGTCATCATAGGAAGATACTTCTCTTAAAAAATCACACCTTGAGAGTAAAGTGGAAAAGTGAATCGAAATAAATCTTTATTCAGTTTTATTCACAAAATGTATTCAAGCAATTGTTGCTGGAAATTCTACAGCGCGAAGGACAGAAGAAATGCTGTAGTTTAGGGCAGGACCCACTTAGACAAGACTTGCAGTAGTGAAAGTAAAAAACATATGAAAGTGTTAAGGTAATAGTAGTATGTAGAACAAGCAAACATAACTGTGTTAACCTGTGTATGTACATCATTTGTATATAAACTGTGTAAATAAACTTTACAGTAATGTAAGAGTTATATATTTATTCCTCTTTCAGAAATATAGTATAGACATGATAAATATGCTGTCTGTTAATCTAGGATATCCAAGTTAATAAAGAGGGAGGGGGAGGGAACAGGCAGGAGAGAGAGGGAGATGGCACAGGCAGGTGAGATGTGGATCAGCTGACGTCACTGCGCAGAGAGAGCGTAAATCGGTTCTCTGTCCGTCTGACCTGTCTAAGTGGGTCCTGGTTTAGGTCTTCGCTTTCTGCGAAGGATATGCCTTTCGAAATATCGGTTATCTTGCGTTATTATGTTTACATTTACAAAAGGAAAATATATTTCAGTATTATTAAAGAAGAGCAGCTTAAGGTCAAAATGCTTCACGAGTATCTTCATCCTCTTTTTGAATTGAATTATATATCATCACCAGTGAAGAAAGATATTTCGAGCCTATACTGTGTTTCGGGAACATCATTTAAGCCACGCTGCGGTTATTTAGCGTTGTTATTCGTCCAGTTTTGAACGAGATCTGTATATCACATAAACTGAAGTAGATACTTCAAGTTACAGTTATCTTGCGTTGTAATTTATACTGTTGTCAAAAACTTAATTTTCCCAATGCCGGAGAAAGATAATTCAAACTCCAACTTCAGGTACACGCCATTTGTCATGTCCGTCCTTGTTAAATGTTAAAGCTCATATTTCACCTCTACTTAGGAGAGCTCGACTTCAGCTACTGTGCAGGCATTTGCGCAATAATGGTTATATCCAGGACCCAGTAAGACTTAGTGGACCCTGGTTATATCGTGCAATATCGGATGCGTTTGGTCAAGCTGTTTCTATTTCTACCGCGCTAGAAGCTAAGCCATTTAGATCTTGATTTGGAGTGGTTCCTGGATCGTGCAGACATATTGCCCAAACGTTCGAGGGTCGTTCAGACAATAATTTTCGAGGTTTATACCTAGTTAAAGCTTTTCGTTTTTATCAATATATATATATATAATATAATATATATATAATATATATATATCTATATATATATATAGATATAAATAAATAAATAAATGGTATAAAGCCATGAAAAGGAAGTAAACACTGGAGGATATTGCAGCCACTCCAGTGTTTCACTTTCCTTCGTGGCTTATACTTTTATTTATGCATTTATCACATTCCAAACTTTCGTGATTCAGTTATACATACATACATACATACATACATATATATATATATATATATACTAATATATATATATATATATGTGTATATATATATATATATATATATATAATATATTTATATCTATATGTATATATACATATATATATACATATATATATATATATATAAAGGTTTTTTTCCAACGAATTCCTTGTATGGATTGCCCTTCGATTTACGTTGGTCAGTCAAGTAAAAATTTATGTGTACGTATAAAGCAACATATGTATTCAGTTAGAACAGCCCAGACTTCAAATGCACTGTTTATCCATCTGAGTGAAAAATCTCATTGTATTAATTGGGGTGATACCTCGGAAATTGCTAGATTTAATGATTATGTTTCAAGAAATTTACTGGAATCGGCAATTATACAAATCACTAATAAAAACAACCTAAATCTTAGTCTGGGAATGTACCATTTGGACCCATATATTTATAAGATGTTTATGAAGGACCTTAAAATAAATGAACAACTAATAAATTAGTCCCACATGTATTAGTTATTATTTCTTTCTCTCCTCTCCTTCTCTCTCTCTCTCTCTCTCTCTCTCTCTCTCTCTCTCTCTCTCTCTCTCTCTCTGGTTCGATATTCTCTCTCCCTCTTTCTCTTGCTCGATATATATATATATTTATATTTTCTTTCGTCTTTTCTTTATTAATAATAATTTTTGTTGGGAAAATGTGTAAAAATTCATAATATTAAATTGTATATGCTCCCGTGTTTTTTTTCAAAATGTACTGTTTTCTGGAAGAATCACTTTTTTACTGCGGGTATCCTTCAAGGTGTGGCTAGCCTCTGGCGGCTCCTCCTCTCTGTAGAGTGAAAATCGCCCTTATGGCTAATCTGGTAGTGTCAGTTTGTATATTAAGCCTTCTTTTGACTATGCTGTTCTTTGTAAAATCAGTTTGCCTCAGTAAAGGGTCCGAACAGGACCGAAAGTACTTGGCTGTCTCGCTTTTTCATTTTTTCCTTCGTGGCAAAAAAAAACCTTTATTTATACATAGCATAACGTTTTATATACTTCGTGATCAAGTTATTCATATATATATATATATATATATATATATATATATATATATATATATATATATATATATATATATATATATAGATATTATATATATATTTATATATATATATATTATTTATATAGATATATATATATATAAAGGCAAAAGCCACAAAGGAATGTGAAACAATGGATTACCGCTGGAAGGCCTTTCGACTTCTTGTCCTTTACTGCTTAGTAAAGACAAGCAGTCGAAAGGCCTTGCCAACGGTAATCCATTGTTTCACATTCCTTCGTGGTTTTGCCTTTGCATATATATATATATATATATATATATATATATATATATGTGTGTGTGTGTGTGGTGTGTGTGTGTGTGTGTGTGTGTGTGTGTGTGTTAATTTTTCATAATTTTGAAACAGAGAGAATAAAACATAAAACAGGACTAAACCAACAAGGCAGATGAATTAAGGACACTTCAATACGTAATAAAATCATCTTTAAAGATATTTTTTTAATCTTTAAATAGGATAAAAAAATATTTTTAAAAATGCTTTTTTTACGAATTGAAGCGTCTTTAATTCATTTGCCTTGTTGGTTTAGCCCTGTTTTATATGTTTTATTCTCTCTATGTACCCTTTCAAATATTTGCCTTTTTAATAACAATAACGATAAGTTTAATAATAATAATAATAATAATACAGGAAACACGCATTAAAATATACTACACTCCCATATTTTCCAAACTAAGTGAATGAAAATTGTTTTATAAACAATTATGTAATACAGTTGCAGTTTCTGTTGGAATTTATAATGATGTTATTCCTAATTTGAGGCGTGTTTCAAATATAATTAATTATCCCCCTAATAATGAAGTCAGTGAAAGGTAATTACTGTGGACCGGAAACGTCGTTTTATTTAAACATGAAAAGGACGTGACCTCTTTTCCCCAACTGATGGGATCGAATGGTCGACTGCATGTTTGGTTTTATGACATTTACGTCACCTTTTTGTCCGTATGTTTGTGTGTATGCGTGCGTGCGTGTGTGTGTGTGTGTGTGTGGGTGCGATAGATAGACAGATAGAACATACAATTCATGAAAGACAAAAATGAGAGTAAAAGGTTTAAAAGGTGTAACAGGCGGGAAACTTCGCAGTTGCACTAAAAACAATTGTTAGAAGAGTGTGGAAAGAAAGATGGAAGAAAGAGAATATATGAATATAGACACAGTAAAAGGAATGACAAGGGGTTGCAGCTAAAGACCGAAAGAATGCTTGTACAGAACCTAAGGAATGCCTATAGAGTACCGCGTGAGGTGCACTTACAATCAAAGTCAAAGTCAAAGTCAAATTCTTTATTCCATTAAAAATGGCCATTACATAATTTTACTCTTTCTTGAGTAACACAGGTCTATTCATAATTTTGTAAAGAGTTTTTACATAATAAACAGTACTCATTATCACAGGACTTGCAACTAGTATACAGGTGGCATATTGCAATACAATATCTCTGATATCAATAAAAACGGAAATGCAATAAAAATCTTCGACTCTATGCAACAGAAATGCAGTAAGATAAACAACTATAACTTGATAATGAGGGTATAAAATGAATAACGATCCTTTAAAACAATCAATGTTTTTGAAAACTTTCCAAATCAGTAAAATAATAAAAATTAGCTAATTCTCATAAAAGATAAAGTAAACAGTTTACAACCAAAGATAAAATTTCACAACCTTTATTCGGTATAGAAGAGAATACTTCTAAAGCTCCTAAAACTTATGACAGTAATGAGAACCTAAGGTTAAAAATGAAGAGTTTCTCATTTTTGGAGTAAGTGTGCAATCAAATGAAATTTAAAAGAAGATATGGTTTCGCGCTGCATGATATCAGCAGGCAGACGGTTCCAGAACACGGGACCACAAACACCTAGAAAGTTCTCGGAACAGATAAGAGATCCTGGTGCCTCGTGTTAATGTTCTCAGTACGATTCTGGCCTACCGTTGGCAAGGAAAAGAGCCATTCTGGCAGAAGTTTATTTCTGATTTTGTAAATCAAGAGGCATATATCGTAAAAGTACTTCTGCTCCATTCGTAGCCAATTCAGTTTTTCAAATATTGGAGTAACATGGACATGTTTTCGGGCACCTCCAACGGCGACCTTTGCGGCAAAATTTTGTATTTTCTTGACCCTTTCCAACTGGGTTTTATTAGTCGAACCCCAGACCCGCAAGCAGTAGTTCAGGAAAACTCAGTACCAACGACTGTACCACCATGACTCGACAGTCTGGCTCAAATCTATCACTCACTCTGTTAAGATATAACAGGATGCCAGTTACCTTTTTGCGTAGTTCGTCAATATGTGCATTAAAAGTCATGCTACAAATCCATGAAAACTCCCAGGTTTTTAATTGTGTGTGACGGAACAAGTGTCACATTACTGAATTTTATGTTCGTGTTCTCCGGGATGCGAGGGATGTGTGTGCATGATTTGTGCATTCGCCATTACAAACGATGAAACCTCATTCTCATCTGAGAAGGGAATTCTAGACATCGTAGTTTAGAGAGTTTAGTCTGACCTTTGACCTTAGCAGCGTTTGCATTACCCGTCTGTTTTTATTCATTTAGTCGCCACTGACACATTCCCTCGCCCTTCTGAACCAAGGTCTCTGTAGACATTGTTGTGGACTTTCCTTCACTCGATCGTGTTTTCAATAACCGTCGTCTCTCCCCCGACACGTGTGCTTTACTCCGGCGGCAAATATAATCCACTTCTTCACTTCCCGTCTTCATCCTTTGCAGCGGCGGCTGCATGGAGAGGCCTTGGGTTGGGGGAGCAGGGGAGGGGGGCTCTTCCCCCCCTCTCCCGGCCTTAAGGAAAGCCAAATTGTGTCATAAAATTAGGAAGGGAAGAAAAGAACACGGCCTTTTATTAGGGATTCCAGGAAGGAAGGAGGACCGCCATTAAAACTTCCCTCGTGTGAGGTTGTTGGAAGAAGTTTCCGAATATCTCCATTCATCACAACTTGCGCGCGTTTTGAAATCCGCTGCTGCAACTCCTCGCAACACGAGTTAATTATCCTCTGGAATGATGCATGGGCCGTTTTACGATGGGTTTTTTTCCATCCCCTCTTTATTCTTTTCATGAACGAATGATTATCATTATTACTGTGACGATTCTTTTATAGCTTTTTTTTTTGCTGCTTGATGATAACGGAGTATTCTTTTTATTCAAATAGTTTTAAAGTTCAAGTCTCGTTAATATTTTACAGTATAACAGCAAGTGTAAAAGTCGCACTCTCATTCAGTTTTACCGAGTTCCTACTACACCGAAGGAAGCTGTGAATTTTCACATAATTCTTAATAAATTTGACTGTTTTTATTCTGTAATAATGTAGATATTCTGGATGTCACAGTTTTAATTCTTTAATATGGCATAAGTGAATCAAATAAAAATGGTTAGTTGTCTTATCATCTGTATAAAGATCATGCCAATGATATTAAATATTCATCAGGATAAATAGGTCATCAGAATAGCAACAAATTTAGCAACCTTGCTTTTATAAGGCATCGGTTGGAATGTTGCCACGGACTTAGGGGGTCTGTTGTGAGAGGCAGCAAGTTACAAAGAAAACGTAGACGCCAACAGGAGTCATTTTATATCGAGAAAAAGGGTTAGAGAAGAGCGACTTTCTTGCGTTTTCTTCTTTATTATTCTGTTGCTTAGGGTGAGATAGCCAAACAAGCCTCCCTCAGCGAAAACCACTCGCCTGCGGCTGGGATGCTTGACTTTTGACGAGAACGTTGGTATTCTAACTGTCTTACACACGTGGCTTGAATCTTATGAATATTGAAAGGTGCTTCCGTCCCCTACGTCATATAGGCTAGTTTCAATTATTGTAAAGCCTCTTCATGTGGGCCTCTCTTACCTGTCTTTAAAAACAAGTTGGTAGGACGAGTCCAACAGTCCACACCAAGCCTCTTATTCCCTTTTACACCTTTTACACATACGGGCCAACGTCGAGCAAGGGCCGGTGGCAAATTCTGGTATTGCACCAGCCACCTTCTTCTTCTTCTTCTTCTTCTTCTTCTTCTCTCTTTTTTCCATGCCCCTCAGTCCATGACTGGTAAAATGGGTGTGGGAAACATAATGAGATGATTTTCAAGAAGCTTCTATGATTAGTTTTGAAGGTATGGCGCGGGTGTTTTTTTTTTTTTTTCTTTTTTTTTTTTTTTTAGGGAATGTCCAGTGCTCGGTTACAGTTCGGGAATATGCGGAAGGGGCTAGAATAAGGCCGGCATAATCAAAACAACCATCACCTCTGAATCATTTTAAGAATTTCCTTTCACCGCCGTCCTGAACATTTCTGGGTTATTCGACGCAGTCGAGAGCATCGCTCATGACTCTCCGTAGCCTCATTTTCATCTTGTTTTCAAAACAAGTCATGCTGGTGTATTAATTAAGAACGGTTTCTCCGACCTCCCGACAGGCATTCATTAGGACAGGTTGTTAGGTTCCTCACGGAATAAAGAAGAAGAAAATATACAGTCTTTAAACGAAATTTTCTAGCGAAAATTGCAAGATGCTTTTTATTTTTAAATAAACGAGGATTGACAAGACACCCAGTCCTTGACTGTATTACAATTCGTTAGCTATGGAAGCGTTCGCAATCAAGGTTTCCGTACAGGATGATTAAACTGATAACTTTAGTTGGCGTTTTCTGGTCACGAAATTTCACGATAGTTAACCAGTCAGTCAACCTCTAGGGAAATAATGGCGGACAGAATACTAACAAAGAATATTACCATAAATAACAAGTGAAAGAAGAGATGAAGAGTCGAAATGCTGATGAAAGACAATAAGTTATTTGAAAACCGATAGTTTTGTGGCCAATTATTTACTTTATCTGGTTATTTATTTATTTATATATCTCATTATTATTAAGGAAAATCTCTGACATTACTGACCGGTCACAGTGATCACAGTACGTTCCAAACCTCACCTCCTGCTTCTTGTTATTTCCGACTCTTGCAGCGTTCCATCCTTCAGGATCCTTCAGGAGGATAGATGTATAACTCCCCCAGGGGAGTCTTTCATTAGGTTTGCCGTTGCTGACAGATAAAGGATCCATTATCTATTTTGCGTCAGTAATTCAAACGCGGTTATCCAATTTGTTTACAAAACAGATCTGCTGCATCCACATTAAGAGTGCAAATGACTCGGAGAGGAAAAAGGGATGAATGATGAATAGAGAGACGCGCAAATTAGATTACCTCACAGCTTTTATCCTTTCGACGTCCCTCGTTTTCGTCAGCTAAATTCATTATACCTCGGAGATCATCCCTCGTTTTTCCTTTCTCTCAGAATTTCTCCTCCGAATTTCCTTCGCGGGCGTCATCTTCAGAACACGTTTTTCATTTCGAAGTTCTCGTTGCTCGCTCGCGTGCCTTCCCTCGATGTCATCTCTCTTTACGGGACTTTCTGATTCGTTCTTCTCTTTTCACCGCAGTCCAAAGTCCTCTCCATATATATATATATATATATATATATTTATAATATATATATATATAGATATTTTATAATAATAAATAATATTATATATATATATATAAATATATATGTGTGTGTGCATTTAGCTACAAATGTCCTTTAATATCCAATTCGCTTTACCTCGAAATTAATATATTTTCATATATGGAAACCGAAGGGGAAGTTTTTTTTAGTTGATAATAATTTCGTCCTCTCGTGGCCGAGTCGGTAAAGTCACTGAAGTCCTGATTTTTCCTCTGTGCGCCAGTTCGAATCCAAGAGAGGACGAAATTATTATCAATTAAAAAAATTCCCCTTCGGTTAACATATATGACAATATATTAATGCCGAGGTAGAACGAATTAGATATTAAAAGACATTAAATTTTGTAGTTTAAAGCATATATATGAATCTCGGTGATCCAATAAAAATTCAAATATATATATATATATATATATATATATATATATATATATATATATATATATATGTGTGTGTGTGTGTGTGTGTGTGTGTGTGTGTGACTTTTCGTATGTATTTATGTAGCATTGTAAATCACTGTAGATAACATAAATGTGTTAATGTGTCCCTCCCACCAAGTTTAATATACATACGAAAATCTTTAGGCCCATAATATAGGTGATGGAGTAATTACTATTGTTTAGAGCGACGAAGACTTGAAACATTTGAACAAGAGAGCCAGTCCATTTTGGCATGATGTCTTAAGGATAAGACTAGACATACTTTTCAACAGGAATTCCATGAATTCCATATCAGCTTTTAAAAGTCCAACAAAATACCTCTACCTATATGTTAAAAGAAATTATTATTTCCGTGAATGAATAACCAATGCAAATACTTCGGTTTTTACTGCTAAAGGGTACGTATACAAGTACTCTAATGCTAGGTTCGGTTCTGCTTCCTTCGTACAGATATTCCTACAAAAATAACTCTTTTCTTTTTTTACAAAAATGTATAAGAATACCATGGAAAAGAGAAATTTTTTTACAAGATACTAAATCTGTTATCCAGAAAGACAAGTTTGCATTTGAAATAGAAATAACAAAACAGCATCCATTCAGTATTACGGTAAATATCAACCACATTACGTTGTTCAAACGCCTCCCCAAAACAGCAGCTTATTTTTCAATTACAGATACCTTCGGTAAACGTAAGAATAAAAATTGAAATGTATTTAGGAGGCTTCTTAAACGATCTAAGCATTTCCATTTTCAAAGCTTTTGGTTTATGAGATGGGCAGATAAACCGATAGACCGATAGGCACAATCTCCCGACCTGAACAAACATAACTTGGCAATGGGATAATATATTGATACGTGTGTGGTGACGTGGCTGACGTATGCATCCCCAGCCCTATTGACGTCCCCTGCTGTTCGTCCCCTGAGTCAACACTATCCGTTGTGGGTTAGGACTTATAAGAGACCAAAGACTAACGGCCCAGCGCCCCCTGGAGGAAGATAATTTAAACTTTTTCGGTCCACCTTTCAGCTTTTCATCTTGCCCCTCCACCTCCACTTCACAGAAACGAATGGAAAGAATCGGCGATCTACAGAGAAGAGTTCTCCCGTGTATGGTCTGTGTTTATTCCTGAATGGAGATAGAGAGTCAATCACCCTAAAGCGGGTCTTGTGGACAATGAATTGGAAGTCTACTTTTCAATCACTCCCTGACCTTTTCATTAATAAGTTATGTTCCAATACGTAAACTGTCTGGCTAGGCCTAAAGAATTCTTTAGACCTCGGTGTTAAGTGTTATTTATAGCGATGAATATCAATGTGACTTTGTCACCACTAATGGGATTTATGAGGTTATTCAGCTGAAGGGGAAATTAGAAGTAGAGGTTTTAAAGGTGTAACAGGAGGACAACCTCAAAGCAGATGCACTGTGAAACAATATTGTTAAGAGAGAGTGGAGAGTATGATGGAAGAGAAGAAAGTTTATCCATTTTGTAATTAACATTCTTTACGATTTTTTTTTTCATTTAATACTTGATGTCGATGGTCGATAGAGCCACAGAATGTGCATTCTTATTTTCATTCTACCGTTGCTCAGAGAAAGGTAAACCTATGCACTCCGTAGGAGGCTAATGCCATCAGTGCACCTCGTGCGATGCACTGTAGGCTTTACCTAAGTTTTTTATTTATTTTGTTTTATTTTGCAGCAGCAGCGCCTCAGCGGCGTGGTTGGTATGGTATTAGCGTCCCACCTCGGTGGTCGCGGGTTCGATTCTCGGCCATTCCATTGAGGAGTGAGAGATGTGTAATTCTGGTGATAGAAGTTCACTCTCGACGTGGTTCGGAAGTCACGTAAAGCCGTTGGTCCCGTTGCTGAATAACCACTGGTTCCATGCAACGTATTGCAGCATCCATTCAGGCCCGAGCTGCAACCCCGTTCATTCCTTTTATAGTGCCTCCTTTCATAGTCTCTTTCTTCCATCATACTCTCCACATTCTCCCAGTGCAACTGGTTTGGGCCTTACCTCCCGTTACAACTTTAAAAAAACCTTTTTACTCTCAATATCCTTTACATCGTTGAATAACCTCATAAGTCCCTCGCTTAGCCTTCGGCCTGAATTGTTTTTATTATTCTATTCCATAACTTTCACAGGCATATGGTATTTCTATATCACAAAACTGTATGATTACATTTTAGTCAAGTGTTTATTTGTCAAGCAAGCTAAGAGACATGTGCGATCTTTAGCTCCAGATGAACGTAATAAAAAGAAAAGTTACGAAAAACATACACGAGCATGTATACGCAGTGATACGTTGTTCGCTGGATATCCACGCGAGAGAGAGAGAGGGAGAGAGGGGAGGGGGGGGGGGGGGCGGGTGGGGGATTGTAAGGTTGGGGGAGGGGTTAAAAAAAAACTCGTGCATTGCAGGATTTTCATCCCTTTTTACTATTGTTGTTATACACCTGTATCGAGTTACGGCGTTTTCCGGGGTTCAGTTCCGGCAGAGTCAACAAAACTCCATTTGTTTGTTTTAACATCAGTCATTTTTTGTGTTGGATCGAACGCTTCGTTTTCAGGAGGATACAAAACAGTTTATCTTTTAATATCGACTCAGGTGGGAGGCCGCTCCGAAAATATATAGGTGACCCTCTATCTATACAGGTGGCTGGACATAACCTGCGCGTCCCATATATTACGTAGGAGACTTTTTCTCGATAGAGTTTGAAGCAGAATGATCGTTTTCCGATGCTTCGTTGGGCAGTACCAATATGTGGTTTTATATTTTTTCTTGTGCGTTATGCATCGCTGATGAATGGGGATACTTAAGCTTCCATGAGCCGTGTTTCAATAACCGTCGTTGATAGTCTGTCGCTAAATTTATCACATACGATAAAGTGAACTGTACTATTTACTACCCTGAAGCTGCCAGTATATAGGTGTCTTATCAAACGATGAGAAACTAATGGATTTCAGCTTCTGTTCAGTTATTTGGAATGTGTGTGTGCTGTAAGTTTCCCATACCTTTTGCGATTTCAGAAATTGAGCGGAAATGATGTTAGCCAACAGGGGTATACGACACGCCCTCTAAAAACAGTATGTCATGTTTGCCTGATGTTGTACCGTAAGATAATTATGAAAATACCAAGACGTTCTTATCGTCGAGTTTTATTTATTTATTTTCTTGTGCACTCTTCAGAGCGCATTTAGACGATAATGTCCGCTGGCTGCTATCCTCTTATATATCCGTACTTCTATGTCGCCCCTGCTTCTCCTCCTCCTCCTCCTCTTCCTCTTACCCAGTCCAAGACAGCCCCACCTTCCCGTGTGGTATGCACTTACTCAACGAGTTTTTGAGGACGTACGCTAAGTCTGTCATGAAAAGGAAATTTTCTCTAGTGTTCTTTTCGCCCAGAGCGAAAATCACTCTTGAGTAATCTACTCTGCCGCGGTTTTTTTGGGTAAACGAAAATGCCGGTGTGTGCAAGACAACAAATTTGTTAAAAAATTAATCCCTGGACACCAGAATATTCAAAATGTAAGATAATTACGTGTGAAGCACAATTTCTAAGATACTGGCAAATGCATTCTTCAAAAATAAGTTGACAAAGACCAAAAGAGAGAGCGAGATTTAAAAAAAAAAAATAAAAATGATATATATAAAACGAAGGGGTAGCCGGATTGCTAGAATATTTTCTGTAAGATAGAGAGGGTTATTTTTGCGAAATATTTTCGGAAGGGTCCGAAGAAGAGAGAGAGAGAGAGAGAGAGAGAGAGAGAGAGAGAGAGAGAGAGAGAGAGAGAATCTTTGATTAAAGCGTCCATTACCCTGAGACAAAGGAAAAGACCTTGTTTATAAACAATTTCCAACAGAGGGATGAGCCAGATCCGGAATATGCACAATTCCCCAAACAACAACAACAACAACAACACACACACACACACACACACACACACACACATACACACAAAACAGACAGGATCTTCAACGCATCGCTTCGGTAAAAATGTTTTAAGCGATGAAAATTTTTTTGGTCGAAATGTTTTTAAGATGAGTGACACACATGAAAATAAGAGATAACAAAAATATTACGATTTTCTCTTTCTACTCTGGTGGAAGGACAGATTTTACGTGACTAGATTATTGCCGAAGAAAAACGATGGGTTGGTTTCAGAAAATCCGTTGATGGAAAGAGATGCCTTGTAGAGAGAGAGAGAGAGAGAGAGAGAGAGAGAGAGAGAGAGAGAGAGAGAGAAAGAGAGAGAGAGAGAGAGAGAGAGAGAGTTGGGAGAGGGGAAGTTCTGTGGTTTTTATTGAATGTTTTTATGGAAAACATGGTTTTTATTAAATGTTTTTAATATACAAATACTGAGATTGAAATTCCATGAGAAGGGATAAAATGAATTTGGCTCTATGGACAGAGCAGTCCATAAAGGTAGACTTAAAACCACAATTTCCTCTTTCCTTCTCAAAAATATATAGATACAAAAGTGTCAGTATTAAATCCATAAATAAATCCAAAGAAACTGCATGATAAAATAAAGGATCATAATGAAGTCTTTTTAATTAGTATCAAAACTACAGAGCCTGCGTAATACGTTTGTTGTTGCTTCGATTGAAAAAAAAAATCCATTTTTATCTAACACCTGCGCCGTCCTGTCAGCTCAAGTTCAGTTTCCCCATTGTTAGAATAAAAAGCACAAGCCATATATACGGAAAGCTCTCCGTACAGATTCCCGATTTTGACAATTCATCTCTGGCCAGTGGGAGTGGAGAGGGCGACGAGAAAAGATGAAAGGTGGACTGAAAGAGTTCGAATTATCTTTCGCCTGAGGGCGAGGGGACGCGAGTCTTTGATCGCCCCAAAGCCACGACGGCCAGTGTTGACTCTGGGGACAGATTGCAGGTTGCGCCAATAG